>NC_030430.2:19600226-19602726 GCF_001660625.3 Ictalurus punctatus
ATATTCAAGTCAATTTATAGCTGACAGAAATCGCTATGCATCATGGTACGTAGTGAAACATGAAGGGGCATGCTGCTATAGGAAAATAATCAGCACCAGTCAATTATGGTCAACCATGAATGAATGAATGATGTCTTACTTTTAATCAATTTATAGTTACATTTAATTTTGTGGAACTTCTAACAAGTTAGTTCCTGTTATATAGCAGCTATAAAAAGCCATTTCCTCCCCTTTCTTTCTCTCTTGAAATTAATAAGAGAGAAAAAAAAGAAAAACACTTGTCATGTTACAGAGAAACCAGAAAGCCCTCTGTTACATGAAAATAATCCACAGAGGAGGGGTGTGATATGGCACAACATGCAAGCAGAGTGCCACTACCCCCTTAAGTGCATTATTTTTGTTTAGCAGCATGGCCTTGAGTATATTATTCCACTTATACTACAGCAATTTGCCCACAATTAGATTGTTTAATTTGTTAATGAATGACATGTCATGCTTTTTAATTGTTTATAGTTAGATTTAGTCTTGTGAAATGTCTGAGAGATAAGTTAATTCCTGTTATTACATACAGTATGTTACAGCTACAATAAACAGTCATTCTTTCACCAGCCTCTCTCTCGCTCGCTATCGCGCTCTCTCTCTCGCTCTCTCTCTCTCTCTCTCTCTCGCTCACTCTCTCTCTCGCAAAATGCAGCCTGTCATTTTACTGAGAAACCAGAAAGTGTCAACTCCTCTGTCCTGAAGACTTTCCCATGCTGGGAAACTTTGACTGGTACAAAGTGATTACAACTTCCATAAAAGTCTCCTAAAAAAAAGTCACCACATCAAGTATTATATGTTTTACTCATTGAACAAAAATGCATTTTTAAAAATGTTTATTATTAGATTATGTGGTGCATCCACAGTACAAGTCCCTGTGAATGAGCAGTTACTATAGAAACAATAACGTATTAAATAAGCACATTAATATTAACCTATCGTTCATGTTAGTGCCGGAACTACTGTCCGAGCTGCTAGATGAAACTAATGCACACCTTCTGACCAATCAGATTCAAGCAGTCAACCATGCGGTGGTATAAAGAAAATTATTCAACACCTTCTGACCAATCAAACTTGAGAATTCTGCAGCGCCGTGGTATGTGATTTTAATCAGTAATCTTTGAGGGCAGATATTGTGTGCGTCCCAATTCTCCTACTATCTGTCCTAAATAGTGTCCAAGATTAGATGTAGTGTTCCCAAATTGTAGTATGTTGAAATGAGTATTCCGATGGTACCCGGAAGGTCTACTATTTCCAGTGTGGATCCGTGGACACTTTTCAGCTAATATTACCCACAACTCCTTGCATGAGGGAGGAGGAGATTTGTGATGGTTTGCATCACTGAAATCAACCTGCAAACATGACTGACGAGTGTAACGTCATGTAAGAACTTAAATGTTAAGCGCTACATATTAAATCTAAATACAAATAAATCAAAAGAATGGTAAATGGAATTATACAGTTGTACTCATAAATTTACATACCCCTTTCAGAATCGTAATGTTAATAATAATAATAATAATATTAATAAAGAAAAGAGGGATCATAAAAGTTGTATTTTGTTTTTAATTTTAGTTCTGCCCTGAATACACATATATTTCACATAACAGATGTTTACATATAGTATAAAAGACACAATAATAACTGAATTTACACACAAATGAACCAGTTCAAAAGTTTACATACGCTTGATTCTTAATACTGTGTGTTGTTACCTGGATGATCAGCGACTGTTTTTATGTTTTGCGATAGTTGATCACGAGTCCCTTGTTTGTCCTGAGCAGTTAAACTGCCCACTGTTCTTCAGAAAAAATACTCCAGATCCTGCACATTCTTTGCTTCTCCAGCATCTTCTACATATTTGACCCCTTTCCAACAGCGACTATATTATTCTAAGATCCATCTTTTAATACTGAGGGACTCGTAGACAACTACTGTATTACAAAAGGTGCAAACATTCACCGATGCTCAAGAAGGCAACACGATATATTAAGGGCCGTGGAGTGGGGTGGGGTGTCGGGGGGGGGGGGGGGGGGGGGGGGATGGTGTTTACTTTTGAACTTTTTGAATCTTTGTAAATTGTTATCTTATTTATTTATTTATTTAGTACATAAGCTAATAAGCTACGTAAGATATTTACATGATTCCCAGAAGACAAAATAATAACGATTTACAAAGATCGTCTTGTGCACAAGTTTACACCCTCCTGGCTCTTAATCTATCGTGTTGCCTTCTTGAGAATTTAGGATGGATAGTAGGCGAATTTAGGATGCAGCATATGTCCTAGTACTTGCATGCTCTTTTGCTTTTTTCTTCACAAAAAGTCTACATACTATAAGTGCACAGTATAAGTATATGAATTGGGACGCAAAAACACTCATGTTCAAACACTGAGGTATGAGACACACCCTTCACGTGCAGGTTAATGCCCCGGGTCAGTGCAGATGAATCCACTCCAGCT
>NC_030430.2:19607726-19697726 GCF_001660625.3 Ictalurus punctatus
TGCGAGAAGATTAAGTGATTGCATGAGCAAAGCTGTGTTTAGCTTACGAGTGAGTTTAGTGAATTATCACGCTGAGGTGGTTGACTAGTTGAGAGGGATTTAGAGCACATGGACACATATACAGTGACAAATTATTTACAGTGGCCATTTGTATCACTGATGTTTGTGTCTGTGCGTTGTGTTGTGTTCTTTTTTTCCTTCGTCTTCCTCTTAAGAAAAGTTTATTTTCCTCTCACACACTACATTACTCTCGCGCCGTGTCAGGTTACACTTTATGCACTGTGTTATATTCCTATTTTTCTTAGTCCATGCGTTTTAGAAGCTTGGCTGATTTAGTGTTTTAAGGCGGCTGGCGTTTGAGAAGTGTATAGTGATGTACTGCACACACTGCTGCATTTCTAATCAGCCCACATCTGAATAATACACAATTATGCACCACGGCAAACAAATGCGCAACCCAGGCAGATCTCAGAAAAGGAGCTGCCCTTTGTTTGGTTCATAGTCGTGCCATGTCTGTGTCTGTGTGTCACTGTAAAGATGATTTACATCCAAACAGATGTTCGGAGCCTTCAGCGTAGGACATTTGTTCTATTTTCTGCCCTTTCAGAGGTTATAAGTGAAACCCAGAATCCCCCCCCCTTCCCACCCCCCCGTCTTGTGTTTGTGGCGCTGTTATTTTTCCGGCTCTCGGATGGAAAGTGTTGAGGAAGCTTTGGAGACGAGCCTCTGGGACTCGAGCAGGTTGGTGAGATTACATCATGGCAGGCACCTGTAGGAGCATCTTTTTTCCCCCGTCGTATTTCCTGGCTCGGCTCTGGATGGCAACATGCAGCCGTGCCCCCCCAGGGGACGAGCCGGGTGGCACAGAGCCATCGCCATGGTGATCAGAGCCCAGAACCTGCACAAAGCAGTCCATTGTGACTGGCGTGCGTTGAGGTGAGAGGAACAAAATGTCACAGCAACGGGCTCTTCTTTTTTTCTTTTTGTTGTTTTTGTCTCGAAGGCCCAGTGGGGTTTGTTTAGCCTTTGATTCATCTGTGCCGCGGTCTGCTAAACGAGCTGTTTGTGATATCGCTTAATTGCCTCTTTTAAGTCCTCTGTTTTGGGTTGGCGAGTATGCTCTTGTGTGGGATAAGCAGTGCTCAAAACCAGGTGGAAGTGTGACGTTTACTTGCATCAGAAGTCAGACATGGAGAGTGTTGGAAAATATTGCAGAAGGCTGGATTTCTTTTTTAAAAAAAGGCACTTTTAAGAGCAATATTTTATTGGGTTTTGCATAACAGTTGAAGTATAAGGATGGACATATATACTCACTGGCCACTTTAACAGGAACACCTGTAGACCTGCACGTCCATGCAATTATCCAATCAGCCAATCATATGTGAGCAGTGCAATACATAAAATCATGCGGATACAGGTTAAGAGCTTCAGATAAGGTTCATATGAACAATTCACACAGGGGTGGGGTGTGTTTAGGGGCGTGATCTCAGTGACTTTGACGTTGCAAGACGGGCTGGTTTGAGTATTTCCGAAACGACTGAAATCCTGGATTTTCATACATAACACTCCCTAGTGTTTAATAAAAGTTGGAAACAGACCAGGTTACGTTTTCCCAATCTTTAACTGTCCTCAGATTCCTGTTCTTAGCTGATTGGAATGCCACCTGATCACATCACAGTTATAAAAGCGTGGCCTTCTTGTTTGGCCATTTTTCTCTGACCCTTCTCACCTGCAAACTCACAGGAAGTTTTTTGTGTTTCTACGCCATTCTGTATAAACTCTACAGAGGGTTGTGCGTGGAAAATCCCTGTAGATTAGCAGTTTCGGAAATACTCAAACCAGCCCATCTGGTTTCCCCCATATTCTAATGTTTTATGTGAATATTAACTGAAGCTCTTGACCTGCATCTGCATGATTTTTATTCAGTGACTGATGCATGAACTTGCAGGTGTACAGGTTCAATTCAATTCAATTCAATTTTATTTGTATAGCGCTTTTTACAGTAGACATTGTCTCAAAGCAGCTTTACAGAAATATCGACACGGTATACAGACATTAAAGGTGCGAATTTATCCCAACTGAGCAAGCCACTTAGTTGTGACGTTGGCAAGGAAAAACTCCCTAAGATGTTTTAAGAGGAAGAAACCTTGAGAGGACCCCGACTCAGAAGGGAACCCATCCTCATCTGGATAACAATGGATAGGGTGAAAAAGTTAATTATGGATTTATATGAAGTCTGTTTGGCCTTAGAAGCAGCCGTAGTCCCAGCAATCTTGAATTGGAGCAGGTGTTCCTAATAAAGTGGTCGATGAGTGTATGTGTACGTATGATAGTTGCAAAGCACTTTGCCTAAACTATGTATATGTCTATAAATATTAAATTAAATATTTCAGAAATGTTTCAGAGATACAGATTGGATATCTCTGTAGAATTAACCAGAAAGTCAGTGACATTTTGAAAATACCACTACATTATTCTACATTACATATACTATATATATATATATATATATATATATATATATATATATATATATATATATATATGTATATATATATATATGTATATATATATATATGTATATGTATATATAAGATAAACATAATGAAACTGAATCCAAACCAAAGAGACATAATATTATATTTTAGCTCTTTTGCCTGAGTGTGTATGTGTTTTTTTTTTTCTCTCTGTCTTTTATTTTTCCTAAGTACGAGTGCAGTTCTTCTCCACTAGAGGCAGTAAATAGACCACATTCATCTGAAGAAACCCCCTTACTGTGAGAGTAAGCTCTGATTTTGGATAGAAATCCAGAAAACTGGAAGTCAGTCCCATGCTTCTGGTTAGCACTTCACTCTCACTAAACCCCACTCACCATGAGAATGTTTCCCAAAACAGTTCCCTGAGCAGCTGTCAGACAGTTGAAACGTTGCTGTAAAGGAAAGTATTCCCTCCCGTCTATCCGCTGTGTATCACAGGTTGCGTGGTGTTGCGCTGAGGCGTGGAGGAGTGTTTATTTTATGGTAATTGATGCCGGTGTGGTAGGTGACATACGGTGGGGTGTGACAGGCAGGGCGTGAGGGCCGTGGCCACGGGGCAGGTCAGGGAAAGGGGCTGCTCTTCCTCTCAACCTGTAGGAGCAGGCAGGCCGCTGTGGCTGACAGGCTCAGTGTTGAGTTTGGCCTCCGGTGCAGCGCAGGGGCCGCTGCTCGGCCTCACAGTGCAGCCCAGCCATCACACTCTCTACACACACTGCCAACGGTGTGGCAATTACACACACACACACACATACACACACACACACACACACACTGCCCCATTTCTCTTCTCTCATCACAATCTCAGCCTTTCTTTCTTGCTTTCTTTCTTTCTTTCCTTCCTCGGTCCAACTTGTTTTCCCAACCTGTTTTTTTTTTATTCATTCTAATATTTCTCTTCCCTTCTTTTCTCTTCTTTCTTTCTTTCTTTCTTTCTTTCTTTCTTTCTTTCTTTCTTTCTTTCTTTCATTCTTTCTTTCTTTCTTTTTATTGTCTGAGTCTATCTCCTTCTGCCTTTTTCATCTTTTGTCTCAGAAATCTCTTTTCTTTCTTTCGTTTGTTCTTTGTTTTTTCTTTCTTTCCTTCTTCCTTCATCCAACTCTTTCTCTCTCTGACTTTTTATATTTTTCTCTTCTCTTCTCTTCTCTTCTCTTCTTTCTTTCTTTCATCTGACTATCTCCTTCTGCCCTTTTTTCATCTTTTGTCTCAGAAATCTCTTCTCTTCTTCTCTCTTCTCTTCTCTTCTCTTTTTTTCTTTCCTTCCTCCTTCCTTCATCCAACTTTTTCTCTCTCTGGCTTTTTAAAATATTTTTCTTCTGCCTGAAACATTTTTTTCTTTCTTTCTTTCATCTGATCTCCTTTTGCCCTTTTCATCTTTTGTCTCAAAAATCTCTTCTCTTCTCATCTTTTTCTTTCCTTCCTTCATCCAACTTTTTCTCTCTCTGGCTTTTTATTTTCTTCTGTCCTATAAATCTTCACTTCTCTTCGCTTATCTGCATTTGTTTATTAATTCATTAGGACTTGAAAGTACTCCTTAACATTTAATTTTAAACCATTAAAATAATGTATGTTAATAATAAATTGTTTATTGGGTTTTTAATGCTACTAAAAATGGCCCACGACCAATTTTACACCTTCACTCTCATTAAAAATGCCAGAGTATATGAATATGCATTAATTCACATGAATATGCAAATGAGAAATGCCTCTATGTCCTGCCATTGCAGCTAACAAACTGTAAGAAACTCTCATGAAAACGTCATGTTTGCATTGTCTTATTCTCAAAATGGCCACATTTGTAGGGCTACTTTAAAGCTGTTTGCAAAAGGTGGTGGTCCTGCATTTAAGGCACTGAATACTACACTTGTTCATTTTTGGTTCTGGGGGGGTGCACGGTGGCTTAATGGTTAGCACGTTCGCCTCACGCCTCCAGGGTCGGGGGTCCGATTCCCACCGTGGCCCTGCGTGTGCGGAGTTTGCATGTTTTCCCCGTGCGTCAGGGGTTTCCTCCGGGTTCTCCGGTTTCCTCACCCAGTCCAAAGACATGCATGGTAGGTGGATTGGCATGTCCAAAGTGTCCGTAGTGTATGAATGGGTGTGTGATGTGTGTGCAAGGAAGGAGCCTTCCCTTGTGCACCCTGGGCAACGTTAAGTATCATACTGCTGAGCGGCTAATCCTTCCACCACGATCTCGACACTAAAAGAAGAAGAATTTTTGGATCTTTGGATAGTTAACAACCGTAGCTTTTTATTTTCTGAAAAGGAAACTGTCTGGGGGACGCGGTGAATTAGTGGTTAGCACGTTCGCCTCACACCTCCAGGGTCGGGGGTTCGATTCCCGTTCTCTCCGGGGGTATCCTCCAGATACTTCCGTTTCCACCCCCAGTCCAAAGACATGCGTTGTAGGCCGATTGGCATCTCTAAATTGTCCGTAGTGTGCGATTGTGCCCTGCGGTGGGTTGGCACCCTGTCTAGGTTGTCCCTTGCCTTGTGCCCCAAGTTCCCTAGGATAGGCTCCAGGCTCCCTGCGACCCTGTGTAGGATAAGCAGTATGGGAAATGGGATGGATGTAAACCGTCTGTTATAAGGTTAACTCTTTAGGGGATTTTCCCGAAGGACAAACTGAAGAACTTCTTATGGTGCTGGATAAAACCTTTCTTTTTTTGAAGAGGGTAGTAGAGTTAGACACATGGATGCTCTGTTGTGTTCCCTCTGGACATCGCATGTGTTTAGTCCTCCTTGAAGAAGACCGCCGCCGCTGCATAGCCTTTCTCAATCAGCCTTCTGCGCTAATTCCACTTCAGAATTCCACTTGGTATGCTGAGTAAATAAAATTTTCAGCATTTATTAGAATCCAGCTCTGCCAGAAGGGATTCCTCTCTTCTCCTATAATAATTAGCAAATTGATTAGGAGAACTTCAGCACACCTCCTCAGCTCTTATCTCCTTGTTCTAGGACAATATTGCCATGCCTTGGGACGGCGTAAATATTTTAAGGGGAAACCCTGGGCAAATCTCATTAACGGCGGAGGGACGCCGCAGCCGTCCCCTTACTGTAGTACCAGCCAATTTTCTAAACTGTGATTAAAGAAGTTTTGGATTATTTAAAAACACGCTAGGTCCTGTGGGTTTGCCATGCCACTAAGGACCTCTCTGTGCTTTTGCCTTGGTTTTCTTTCTTTCTTTCTTTCAAATCTCTAGTCCACGTTCTTTTGTTAGCTTCCTTCAGATCGATTAATAACTCACTGGAGCAAAAGGGCTATGAAAGCAGTGGTCATTCTGGGATGCATCATGCAAAACATGACAAAGATCTCTCTTTTATGTAGAAATGCTAATTAAATCTTTAGCCCCACCCCGGCACTGCAGCGGCACAGACTTGGTAGCAATTTGGCAGCTAATCAAATTGCATTTTAAATGGAGCCGTTTAAAGACGACTGCAGACTGCTCTCAGGAAGACACACTGGTGCAAATTAAGTCAGAATACGGCACTGTTTTTTTTTTTTTGTAGAGAGGAACAATAAAGCACAATCTGCATCTCGACTGTCTTGTGGGCTTAAGTAAACCGTCAACTTACAGTATTTGATTTGCTGTTTTAATTAGTTAAAAGGAACACAGGTATACAATCAGCCGTGCGTTTGTGGTGAGAGGCAAGAAAACTGTTTTTTTTTCTTTTAATTACACCGCCTCTGTTGTGCTTGCACATGTCCTTGCAATTTAACTAACTGGAGAAAAAAATATGCACAAACCGGAGGCTGTTAGATTGGCAAAAGGAGGTGGCAATGTGAAAACGATTCATCACTCCTAATTTGAAATTAAAGCCTGCTTGAAATGGCAAAGTCTTCCTAAAATTCTTGTCAACAAATACATTCGGTTACCAAAAAGGCAAAAAAAATAAAATAAAATAAAAAAATCGAAGCTGTCCTCACACATTTGATATACATCATTAAGTTCCTTGTAGCCAATCAAATTGCCCATTCACCCGGCATACCAGAACATATTAGTGACGTCTCGTTAGCAGAAAACAGATAACCGAGGGAAAAAATGAGGGAGCAGCCCGGAGCTGTTTGTCATGCAGAATGTCTAGAAAGAGAAATTCTCCTGAAATGAAATGAGATGTCTCTGTGTTCTCTCTCTGGCATGGTACAGCTGCAGGCTCTTTCTCAGTATATGTTTGTTATTCCACTTTCTCTAAAACACTTAAATGAGAACTAATAAAAGAATAATAATAATAAAAAAAAAAACCCTTGAGATGTACTGATCTTGCTGCTGGTCCAACTAGTACTAACTTCTCCTAAACATGCTTATGATAGCTTTCTGTAGATCCCTGTATTATGTGTACTAGCATTAGGATATAATTTTGTTCGAGAACGTACTGTAAGACGGTCCCGCCAGGATTGTGCAATCGCAGAAGTTAACGCAAAATCAAGGAAATGTTCGTAGGAGCTTGCGATTTTTCTAAATCACCTCAGATTTTCTGAAGATTTGGGTCACGACGCATCATGTGACATCATCACAATGTGCCGTGTGACATCATCACAATGTGCATTCCACGACATCATCACAACGCGCATTCTCTTCGATTTATGTGCGTCTGACCAATAGCTGTGGTATAATTTAGGATCAGGAATGTTCAAACATAATATACATAGTTTAAGATACAAGATACACAGTGCATCATGCATGGTATAAAAAGGTCATTTGGTTATAAAGGTGGTATAAGCAGTACTAAAGAGATTCTTAGTTATATTAGTAAATGTTCTTTTTTATATCTGGTATTATATAAGGGGCGGCTTTGGCTCAGGTGGTAGAGCGGGTTGTCCACTAATCATTGGGCTGGCGATTCGATCCCCAGCCCACATCCCTCCACATGTCCAAGTGTCCTTGGGCAAGACACTGAACCCCACATTGCTCTCGACAGCAGGCTAGCGCCTTGTGTGGCAGCGCTGCCACCATTGGTCTGTGTGTGTGTGTGTGTGTGTGTGTGTGTGTGTGTGTGTGTGTGTGTGTGTGTGTGTGTGAATGGGTGAATGAGAGACTTTGTAGAGCTTTGTAGAACCGCTAAGGATAAAAGGCACTATATAAGTGCAGACCATTTACCATTTCTTTAAACAATTCACATCACTGATATCGTGAGATGACAGTTATCTCGGATGACTCTATCTTATCCATCCGGTTGATCCTGCTTTGCAGTAATAGCTCTTACATGATCAGCTTTAAATTAATTTACGAAGCTTGATAAGTGCTAAATGAATAGATTTCAAACTAACATGAAGTATATTGGATTCTAACAGTAGGTGGTTGTATTAGCAATTCTGATCAGCCATTATTCTCAATAGTCCATGTCCATGAATGGTACAAACCACAATTTCTTATTAGATAACTAGTTCATTCATCTTTTTTTTTTGTATGTTTTTTTTTTTTTGCTGGATATGAGGAGATGTGAAACTGAGGCGTGGTGTGATGACGGTTTTTTCTGTGTAGTATGTCACCTGGAAAACGTCAACCACAATTATGCTTTATCATGTGATCATTATGTTGAAAATGAAAAAAGAAAAAAAAAGAATGTACAAATACATTTTTGGTGTTTATTCTGTAACCGCACCCCAACAGAGTACAGGATTTAACTTGGGTGGAGAAGAATATGGGTGGGGAACGTTTTCTTTTTGTCAACAAAACCTCACCTTTTAGTTACAGAAAGAACTAGTGTGACAAACAAAAATGCATGCATGTTAATTAGGCGTGATGGGTAATTGACAAGGTTTGGTGTTTAGGAGAGTGCGATTATTTTAAATCTCTGAAGACTTTTAAAGTAGATAAATAAATAAGTAGCTAGTTTTATTGGGATAAAGAAACTCTGAAGTCAGGAACAGCCTCTGCTGTCAGTCTCTTTGAAATGTACATTCCAAACACTCATGGCTCGTGGCCTCCTCTTTAGCTGCTCTATTTTGGGTCTTGTGATAATGTTATACAGTACAGTATGTATTGAGACAGACAGGAAAGATGTGTTTGGTTTCAAGTGAATATGCAAATGTCGTTTTTTAGGTCGGATATAACTCCTGAATGTGATTATATAGGCTGAAATTTTAGGCTATGTAACTATTAGTTTTTTGTTCTTTATTCATAGTCCTCAAAGAGCTGCAGTTTAGTTGCTGTATTTGGGAAAGGCTAGTCAGCACGCGGTCATGTCACGTGACATTGATTCGCAAATATTGTCCCCAGGCTGATGCAATGTTAATGAATGGATCAATGAAGTGGATCATGCCAGGCTGATAATTCTGTGGCACACCCCGTTTCACCCATGCTGGTCACGAACGCTCGTATTCAGAGACATGCATCTGACAAAATTACCGTTGTTATCTGGTTAGCGTTATACATTTGACTAATGTCTTTTGAACACTGACATATTCTTGTATTGCGTACTTTCTTAAGCAGGTTTTAGAGATGTTATCTTCTCAAGTAAACCTTCCTGAATTGGTGAAATGTAATTAATAAGAGAATTAAAGCTATGCAAGGGGAGTTGGAAATAGGGTGTTTAAAAGGTACTTATTTTTCCATCTTGGCTATCCTCCAAGAAAACCAACTTGTCAGTTAGTGTTTTAAGCTGCATAAACAAAACTACCTGTTATATATCTTTTTTCATAATCATGAAACTGATTATTATTCATGCAAGTGTTTTTCTGCAATAAAGCAAACTTAGTGCTCAGGAAAAAGTTTGGCATGCTTCAACAGGAAGAAAATAAAAGGTGCAGTAATCTAAAAAATTATATACATGTAAATAAATTGTAAATAAAAACAGAATGCAATGATTTGCAAATCTCATAAACCCATATTTTATACACAATAGAAGATAGAAAACATATCAAGTGTTTAAACAGAGTAAATGTACCATTTTAAGAAAAAAATAAGGTAACTTTGAATTTGATGGCCACAACATATCTCAAAAAAGTTGGGACGGGGCAACAAAAGGCTGGAAAAGTAAGTGTTACTAAAAAGAAACAGCTGGAGGTTAATTGGTAACAGGTCAGTAACATGATTGGGTATGAAAAGAGTATCATAGAGAGGCAGAGACTTTCAGAAGTAAAGACGGACAGAAGTTCACCAATCTGCGAAAAACTGCGTCTACGATTTGTGAACAATTTCAGAATAATGTTCCTCAACATAAAATTACGAAGACTATGAATATCTCATCATCTACAGTACATAATATCATCAAAATATTCTGAGAATCTGGAGACATATCTGTACACAAGGGACAAGGGACAAATATTGCAAACCCGTGATCTTCGGGCCCTCAGGCGGCACTGCATTAAAAACAGGCATGATTCTGTAATGGAAATCACTGCATGGGCTCAGAAACACCTCCAGAACTCGTTGTCTGTGAACACAGTTTGCCGTGCCATCTACAAATGCTGGTTAAAGTTCTATCATGTAAAGAAGAAGCCATATGTGAACATGATCCAGAAACACAGCAGTGTTCTCTGGGCCAAAGCACATTTAAAATGGACTGAGGCAAAGTGGAAAACTCTTCTGTGGTCCAAACCATGGACGCCGCGTCCTCTAAACTAAAGAGGACTAAAGAGGAGAGGGACCATCCGGCTTTTTATCAGTGTTCAGTTCAAAAGCCTGCATCTCTGATGGTATGGGGGTGCATTACTTTCTATGGAATGGGCAGCTTGCACATCTGGAAAGGCACCATCAATGCTGAAAGGTATATACAGGTTTTAGAGCAACATATGCATCCATTCAGATTCCATCCCATCTTTACTTTTGAGAGTCTCAGCTTCTATAATTTACTCTTTATATGCCCAGTCATGTTACTGACCTGTTGCCAATTAACCTCATTAGTTGCAAAATGTTCGTTCAGCTGTTTCTTTTTAGTAACACTTACTTTACCAGCTTTTTGTTGCCCTCGTCCCAACTTTTTTGAGACATGTTGTGTCCATCAAATTCAAAATTACTCTATTGTGAATAACATATGGGTTTATGAGATTTGCAAATTATTGCATTCTGTTTTTATTTACATTTCACACAGCGTCCCCTTTTTTGGAGTTGGGGTGTATACAGTGAGGGAAAAAAGTATTTGATCCCCTGCTGATTTTGTACGTTTGCCCACTGACAAAGAAATGATCAGTCTATAATTTTAATGGTAGATTTATTTGAACAGTGAGAGACAGAATAACAACAAGAAAATCCAGAAAAACACATGTCAAAAATGTTATAAATTGATTTGCATTTTAATGAGGGAAATATGTATTTGACCCCTCTGCAAAACATGACTTAGTACTTGGTGGCAAAACCCTTGTTGGCAATCACAGAGGTCAGACGTTTCTTGTAGTTGGCCACCAGGTTTGCACACATCTCAGGAGGGGTTTTGTCCCACTCCTCTTTGCAGATCTTCTCCAAGTCATTAAGGTTTCGAGGCTGACGTTTGGCAACTCGAACCTTCAGCTCCCTCCACAGATTTTCTATGGGATTAAGGTCTGGAGACTGGCTAGGCCACTCCAGGACCTTAATGTGCTTCTTCTTGAGCCACTCCTTTGTTGCCTTGGCTGTGTGTTTTGGGTCATTGTCATGCTGGAATACCCATCCACGACCCATTTTCAATGCCCTGGCTGAGGGAAGGAGGTTCTCACCCAAGATTTGACGGTACATGGCCTCGTCCATCGTCCCTTTGATGCGGTGAAGTTGTCCTGTCCCCTTATCAGAAAAACACCCCCAAAGCATAATGTTTCCACCTCCATGTTTGACGGTGAGGATGGTGTTCTTGGGGTCATAGGCAGCATTCCTCTTCCTCCAAACACGGCGAGTTGAGTTGATGCCAAAGAGCTCCATTTTGGTCTCATCTGACCACAACATTATCTCCCAGTTGTCCTCTGAATCATTCAGATGTTCATTGGCAAACTTCAGACAGGCATGTATATGTGCTATCTTGAGCAGGGGGACCTTGCGGGCGCTGCAGGATTTCAGTCCTTCACGGCGTAGTGTGTTACCAATTGGTTTCTTGGTGGCTATGGTCCCAGCTGTCTTGAGATCATTGACAAGATCCTCCCGTGTAGTTCTGGGCTGATTCCTCACTGTTCTCATGATCAATGCAACTCCACGAGGTGAGATCTTGCATGGAGCCCCAGGCCGAGGGAGATCGACAGTTCTTTTGTGCTTCTTCCATTTGCGAATAATCGCACCAACTGTTGTCACCTTCTCACCAAGCTGCTTGGCAATGGTCTTGTAGCCCATTCCAGACTTGTGTAGGTCTACAGTCTTGTCCCTGACATCCTTGGAGAGCTCTTTGGTCTTGGCCATGGTGGAGAGTTTAGAATCTGACTGATTGATTGCTTCTGTGGACAGGTGTCTTTTATACAGGTAACACGCTGAGATTAGGAGCACTCCCTTTAAGAGTGTGCTCCTAATCTCAGCTCGTTACCTGTATAAAAGTCACCTGGGAGCCAGAAATCTTTCTGATTGAGCGGGGGTCAAATACATATTTTCCTCATTAAAATGCAAATCAATTTATAACATTTTTGACATGCGTTTTTCTGGATTTTTTTGTTGTTATTCTGTCTCTCACTGTTCAAATGAATCTACCATTAAAATTATAGACTGATCATTTCTTTGTCAGTGGGCAAACATACAAAATCAGCAGGGGATCAAATACTTCTTTCCCTCACTGTATATACACACGCCAGCTTTGGAATGAATGCCCACACTGCATAGGTGCTACGTTTGACCACTTTGTGTTTGCTTTAATGTTCATTATCTCACTGGTTCTTTGCCAGTTTCACGTGATATGGTTATATTATGGGATGTGATTTCTAAACAATAGTTTGCTTTGCGTGGTTGCTCTGCATACAACAGCCACACCCTGCGATATACCTTCAGGATATTTGATTTGGACACAAAGAAATTGCCCCAATGTCAAGCAGCAGGTGACTGGCACCTGCTAAGTGAAACAGGGGGGAGAAAAACCCATGAAACACTTCTTGTATTACCGCAGTTAGGGCCATCAAAGATGTGACAGCAATCTAATCTGTGCTATTTATTTTGAAGTATCGTAATGGACACTTTGACTCTCTGTTCTACTCGGTTAAAGAGCCCTCTTTGTGGAAGAACTATGATTGCAAATGAAATATGTTCATCACTCAGGTCAACCTTTTTTTTTTTCTTAATGAAAAGGCTACTAGAAGGGATCGACGTTTTTACCTGTGAGACAGCCATCCAGAGCGATTTCTGCTTCTTCTGATGACTGTGTTTAGAAGCAAAAAAACCCTGGCCCAACATGTGACCGTTCACACGTCTTGAGGCCTTTAACAAATTCAGGCGAGCGATTGGCTACAGAGGATCATCAAACAAATTAATTGTTTCCCCTCCATGGTAAGAAGGTGCTACTCTCCCAAATTGAGTGCCTGCACTTGGTTATTGCACTTTAATAGCTTGCTCGCCAAACTAACCATATATTACGCCGTGTGCAGGCTCAGATTGGAGAAGATGAATAGGCTATTAATTAGAGTTGAGCTGAGAGGGCACAGGGGATAGACTACTCATAGCCCTGCAATCAGCGTCAACGGGGCCCTTCTCTCCGTACACCAGCCAGGCCACTGTCAGGTCAAAAGGCTCCACTTCTAACTCACACACCCCAAAGGACAAGTGAAAACATCTCAGCTAGCCAGCGTATGACATGGATGTGCCTTCTCAGGCTTTGCCTTGAAGATTCAGCCATCTGATTGTCGTAAATATCAGCTGAATTGTTATATCGAGGCCAAACTAGTCAACAACTGACTCACGCACTGCTGACTTTAAATGAGAAAGTTATGGATAAAACATTTGACATCCGAGGATGATTTGCAGCAAAAATGCTACTTTGGCTTCATCGCCGAGATGCGCTTTCCGAATTAGCTCTTTATCACAATTAATTAAAGGAGTTGTTCCATCTTGCGCTCATCCGTGTGGGATAAATAAGTCAGATCCCAGGATATATGTCTTTTTATTAGCTGCCACGATCTCGCCAGCATCTGTAGCTATGGAGCTGTCTGTGTTTGCCGCGACTTTACCGACGAGTTGTGCGCCATCAATCACACCGAGCGCTAGTTTTATGGCTCGTTTTGTTAAAAACCTCTTTTTTTTAATGCAAGGTATCAGAGTTATTGCCTGTCTATGCAAATAAGGCGATTTTGACAGTTCGTTATTCATGCCATCGCCTTTTTAAACACTTAAAGGGAATAAATTCATCGCTGACAGGCTGCTCTGAAATTGGCACTAAATATTATTAAATATTTTAACAAGTTCCTTGTAAATATGCCTTAAATGTTTGAATGATGGGCAGCAAGAAAAATGGCCTTGCATCAACTTATTAGAGGCAATAAAGTGGCCATGATTTATGGCAGAACAACTTAGGGAAACCGTTTTCTCTTTTTTATTTTTTTTTGCCTATCTTATCCCACTTGTCCTGATGCGCTCAGTAAACAGCTAAGCGTTGTTTAAAACCCGTGATTTTTATAAGTCATGATACATCAGGGAGAGACATGAACGGTCCAGGCAGCCCATCAGTTAGACAATCACTCTGATGGTGTACTGTACATCAAGGGTGCACTTTTAACATCTTTTAAAGTGCTCCTTATCTTTTTATTGTTAAATGCTTTAAATTTTGTGGTGCCGCGAGCCACGAGCAATGACTTCGAAGGCGTGTTTTTGTGTTTATAGCGAGACATGAGTGTCCTGTTATGAGTACCAGTATGAAATCACTTTAATTGAACAGAGCACTATTTGAGATTAGTGCGAGGTGGTTGAGATATATGCTCAGTGCAACAAAAGTTTAAGTCTTGCCATGGAATTTTCATTGCTTCCTCATCAATATGTCCAAATCCTACTACCTGCGTTTTGTGTGCGTAAGGTTTCCATGGAGCTGAATGTTTACTGTACATAACAATGTGTTTTTTGGCCATCTATCAGAAAAGGCAGTTAGATGACTCAGGGCAGGTCTTTTTATTTCAAAGTCATAGAATACAACGGCTTCACAAAAAAATGGTCAATGAAAAGCCGCCTTATACTGTAGTATTCACTATAGTGAACGTTGCCACATAGGAATGGTAATCATTGTTTGGCCTTTTTAAAAAAAATCTTTAATAGAGTTTTTGTAGTGGCCAAGGCTGCCCTCAGGCCTGCTGCTGGATCCAGGTGTGGCGAAGACCTGCAGTTCATCAGCCTGCAGTTCTTGTTTCAGACACAACTCGCCTGTGCTCTCCAGATGTTTAATAAGAGCCTCCGCTGCTCTGGACTCTTTATTTGATGGTCACATATACCAAGTCATTCATTTGTTTCAATAAAAAGCCGCGCAAATGGTATTTTCTAGAAGCAGATTACACGATATCAAAACCAGGAGCTCGGTTTGTGGTTTTTTTATTTATTATTACAGACCGTTTGTAAAAGAAAAAGAAAAAAAAAGATGCATGGAACAGAATATACTGTATGCCCATCAGAGTGTTTAAGTTGCTCCATATTGGGAATCACAGTTTTCACAGATGGTTTTAATTGGCATTATTACATTTACATTACATTCATGGCATTTGGTAGACACCCTTATCCAGAGCGACTTACATTTATCTCATTTTATACAACTGAGCAATTGAGGGTTAAGGGCCTTGCCCAAGAGCCCAACAGTGGTAGCTTGACAGTGCTGGGGCTTGAACTCCTGACCTTCTGCTCAGTAACCCAGAGTCAAAACTGTAATAGTATTTTCCACCAATACTTATGGACAGGAATATTTTAAACAAATTCCACCAAATTGCCATCCTCAAAAAAGTAATTAGAGTAATTAGAACTACTCTCAGTCTCCATGAATGTTATTTTTTGCCTTTAACACTCATGTGACAGATGGTTGCACAAATTTGTTGGACTGCACAATTTAGTTATTGGATATCAAATTATACAATCTGGGATATAACTAAAAAAAAAAAGTTTAAGACATCTTTCAAAACGTGAAAATTTGACATAAAGACGATTCATAAGAACATACAATGCACAATGAGTAAAAACGTGAGGGAGGCGAGAAAGCACCCAAAGATAGCAGTTTTTATAAAACAACACAGTTTTCTTGGCAGTTTCATGTTTCAAAATTTTAGCTGTTTGTACGAATGAAGTCCATCCTGAAAGTAAAAACCCAAAAAGCAGCACCTGAAATTCAGAAACTTTGGAACTACATTTGGAATTGTGTCTTGAGGTCAGATTCAACTTCTTGGCCATGTACACCATCACTATGCTTGGCTAAAAGAAAAGGCAAAGGGGTAGCAATAATCCATAATAAAGTTGATCCTATACAATATATAGTTTCCATATATATATATCTATATCTATCTATCTATCTATCTATCTATCTATATATATATATATATATATATATATATATATATATATATATATATATATATATATATATATATATTAGTCCTTTTTCAGAAAATGTTAAGTAATGAATAAAAAGTGATGGGGTGGTGCGGTGCGGAGTTACTGTTACCAGTTGATCGTTTTTGCAAAAACATCATGTCCTGAAATGATTTATTTCATGGCAAAGTTCCAGTGATTACAAATTTAATACATTTTAGAATGACACATCATATCTTTTAGCCATTTCTGGTTACATTTAATGTTGTGGAACATCCATGAGAAAATTTAATTCTTTTCTCTCTCTTGAATTTAATAGGACAAAAAAAATGCAGCTTTTACTGAGAAACAGAACATATTAGAATGAGCGCATTAGCATAAACCTGTGATCTACAGTACAGATGGCTACAGAGCTGTCCAATTAATTACATTTCAACAAATCAGATTTGAGAATTCAAAGTGCTGTGATAATAAACATGAATTTTTTCCGTCCGGGCTTTTAAGCATAACACCAATTCTACGTGTATTTCGCTGTATAATTATGATCTTGTAATGCAGCTCTCCAGTGCTGTTTTCCTCAGCAGGCATGTCCTGGTTTGTCATTCCTAACAGCAGCGGGGTGATGGCTGGCCTGTCAGCGTAGTGCACTTCAGCTTCCCTCTCTCCCCTGTCTTTCCTCTCTCTCCCACCCTTTTGCAAGTTTTTTCGCCAGCTTAGCAGAATACGAGTGTCTTGTTGGCCTGGCTGTAACCTTGCCACCAGCTCCTGGGTGCTCCCCCACCCACATCCATGTTAAGACTGGAACAACAATGACTCAAGGTCCAGAATGATGAGTGCACCTCGAGGGAAGAAAATAAAACTTGGGGCGTGGAGGAGAAGGAGGGTAGGCAGAGTGGCTTTAACAGTGGCTGGATGTGAGGAGGGCTTTTGGGCTAAAAGCTCGGGCAGCTCTCGCCTCGCCTTATTCGATTAGGCTGTCTGTTCCACAGGAAGCGCTGAAAGGCACTGGCGATAGTATCGCTATGAGGAGCGCCACGCACAGACCCTCAGACAGTTGCCAGTCCTCCTCTTTTGAATGCCAAAGTGGTCTTCAATCTAGTTAGAGCCGGACTGGCGTATCTCGTTCTCCCCAAACTCCCCCTCAGGTCCTGATTAGCAGGGATAAATATGAGGAGCTCTGTGTTGGTATTTCTGTGGTCGCTTGTGTGTTGTGCACATTGCATTTTTTAATTATTTATCAACCCTCTGCCATATGCCTTGCAACTTTTTTTTTGTCTCCGCAGCTGCTCTTTGTAAAAGTAATGAGTATTATGGAATGTTCAGAGTTTGGACTGCATTATTCAAAACTTGTTATACTCAAAACTCAGTTGTGGCAGTGTTAGCACACGTCTCTGGGTTTTTGATCAGAAGATCAGGTGTTCAAGCCCCAGTACCCCAATCTGCCACTGAACAAGGCCTTTAACCCTTTTTGTTCCAGGGGTGCTCTACTGTATCATGGCTGACCCTGCGTTCTGATCCCATCTTCCTAGCAAGCTGGGATATGTGAATAAAGAACTTCAGTGTACTGTATATGTGACACATAAAGCCTTCTTCTTCATCTTCAAAAAAACAAAAACATATGAGTAAATAAAACACGATATTCGAGTATGAGTCCCTGTATGATTGGGGAAGATCTTTCCCATTGTGGTCCTAAAGGGAAGATGGCAGAGCACAATGGCTAGGGGAGGTGGGGGGGGATGGAAAAATGGGGTCCTGATCTTCTTGGAAATGCCACAATAAATCGCAGCGCCTCCCCAATGGATGGATGATTAAATGTGCTCCTAAACTGCCCTGATTTGTGGGGGCACCTTGCCGATTTTATTTGCCACTGTTAACATTTTCATTCCTGCATTATGCATGCTGCTCTGGGGCAAGGAAGTGCTACAAACAAATGGCCTCAGGGATGAGCGTAAACACAGACTGCCTCCAGAGCTGAGAGTGTGAGGAAGTAGGAGAGAAAAGCATCACTCGCTGGCTTTATTCCTCTTTGATCGTTTACTGTATAATGACCATCAGATGCTTCTTCTTCGGGGTAAAGCTGCAGTGTTCCCGAGGTCATGATGACGTTCTCTTTAAGGTCCTGCAATGCACTGTAATGGTATATTCAAGTATGAGCTAATTGCAAACGATGTTACTGGAAAAATTGTTTTAAATCACATGATTGGCTTAACATCTGGTGGAATGATTCTTTCGAAATCTTTTTAAAAAGTAACCCAAACTGCCAAATAAGCAAAGCTTCTTCAACAATCATTTGTGTTTTATGATTTCATTGGTACATTACACTTGTAAATCCAGTTGAAAATTAACTACCATTTTTACAAGCTGTGGAGACTCTTTGTCTCTCTCTCGTAACATACATCTGTTTATTCATATAATAATTTATAATTTGATATGATTTGATATCATTTGATAAGCTGATGAGTTCGCTACTCGTCGGGCCAGTGTGAGTCTGTTTAATGCTGGTATATGCATGTGTGTGTGTGTGTGTGCGTGTGTGTGCTTTTTTGTGGCGTTGGATTGACATCCGATGTCAGCTCCCTTAGCATCACAGTGCAGTTAGATTCTCATCGCCTCTGTTCTCTCACTGCAACCTGATAATGCAAATCCATGCAAATTCCACTTCACTGGCAGACAGTTCTCTGTGCCTGCTCTGTAATACACACATCACAGAGAAACTGTTCACGGTGATGCTTTTGATTTACATGAAGGAAATAGAAACGCTGGCAAAACCCAGGTTTTTACTGAAATATGGGTCAAATGCTGAATTGCAAGAAACCCCCAGCTGCAGATTTCATTTCTTCACTAATACTTGGTTCATTCATTCATCTCCAGTATGCTCTATATCCTGGTCAGGGATCTGCTCTGTGGATGCGGGAACACTTGGCGTGACATGGAAATACAGCCTGGATGGGACGCTAATCCATCACAGCTCACCATGTACATGCTCATTCAAACCACGGGCATTTTATCTTTGCCAATCCGCCGGGATGTTTTTGGGACATGAGAGGAAAGCGAGAAGGGAGAACATGCATAACTTCACACAGAAAGTTCAGGAACTGGGGAATCTGGAACTGATTTAGCAATGATGTCCATTTCCTAATATTTGGTTATGCCAATCCTGACAGGAATAGAGTTTCTGTCATTTTTAACCCACTCTTCCACTGGCTGTGCAATTCATGAGGCATATTTTAGTGTCTCTCCACCTGTTCCAAAGAATCCCACAAGTTTATCATCGTTTATAATCCCACTGAAACATCTGCTGTGACAGACTTTGACTGGTGTCTTTTTGCTATTTGCCACTCTGTAATGTTCTTCTTCCAACCCATTTTTATAACACTATGTTGCTTATGACATCTTCCTCAGAGTCCATCCAGTAACTAACAATCAAGTTTTATATTAAGTCAGATTTGTTTTTAAAAATGTATTAAACAATTTTTTAAAACCCTGAAATAACGCATTTTTAGGGTAGCACATTACTCAACTTGAGTCTTTGTTCGAGCTGGGAGTTTCACATGTTTTCTCCGTGTCTATATGGACTACCTCTGGGTTCTCCGGTTTCCTCCAACTTTCCTAACACATGCCAGTAGATGGATTGGTGACCATTAATAGAGTCACCGATCCACGTACTGGCATGAGCATGTTCATGGTGCCCTGTGTATTCCCTTCTTGCACCCAGTTTTCCCGGGATAGCGTCCGGAACCTCCGTGACCCCAAGCAGGATAATGTGTTTACTGAGGACGAATGAATAGTATTCAGAAGTATTCAGAACATGGATTACAGTCTTAAGGGTTTTTAAGGGTCTCTCAAAGTTAGTTTTTAATGCTATTTTCAGATCTTCAGAGATGTTCAGTCAGGTTTAATCTGAGTTCATTGTCGTGGTTATGTTTTTTTGGTTATTGTCATGTTGACATTCTGAGGTCCTGTGCAGCCAAGGGTGTGAAAATCTCTATGCTTTTTCAATTTTTATAGATTAATGACAAAAAAATGTATCATCGTTTTATTTCATAGAAAGTATAAGAAAATGAGGAGAACGTATCAAGGTCTGAATGGACTGTGTTTGTAGTATGAACTCACAGGACCAGATTCAGTATTCATGGTGGTATTTGTGCTGTGAGCGAGTGCAGTGAAATCGAGGCTGCGTTCTTTTCTTGGCTAAGCTTTCTCGGTTATCTCAGCTCTGGTGGTTAAAGAGCTCTCTTTTGCTTTGACATAATGTGACTCATGCACGATGCATCAGAGGGAAGGCTGATATTGTCTTTTTATGACTTGACCTTTGAGTTATTAGTTTCCTCTTTGATGAATAACTGTTGTCGCTGCGCCTCCGAATAAGATGAGAGCGCCTTTTTTTGTGGAGACTTTCGCTTTTTTCCGACAGCGCCTTTGCCACCTTTTGACACGCGGCCGAAAAAAAAGGAATCTGCTCTCTCATTCAGTTTGACAAGAAGATATGAGGCGATCTAATATGAAAAGTTATGGTTTGATTAATTGAGTGGAAAGTTGCGAGAAGGTCAAGAGCAGTTTGTTGGAAATGACTTTTGGTTCACAGAAAATGACCTTTCTCAGCGTAATTCTTGCGCGTTGTCATATCTATTGGAAGCTGAAGTGCAACTGGAAACAATTAACATGACATCCTCCTCATATGTCACTCATTTCATCCCAGTGAATTTGAAACGTTCAGTTCATCAGAGCACATGCATGGTGTGGTGTGCATTATTCGTTCTCAGAATTGTACAGAAAATTGTAGTCATTTATCAATTATAAGATAAGACTATTGTCAGCGTTAATACAGATAATGGTGATAGTGTGCATAGTTACACTACATAACAGACGCAGCTATATATCTTTATTTCTGGACTTTGTGGACCAGTCATTGCTCTGATGTAGGTGGAATATGTTATAGAGTAGAAGTCATAACTTATCATTGCAAGCCTCACTCTGCCATATGAAGCCATTTGGCAGTGGGATAAGAACTGAAATGATGAAATATAGATGCAGTTTTATCGCTTTTTTATTTATTTATTTTGATTGCACTTCTCACTAGAAGAAATCTGACTTCCAGCCTTTGCTGTGTTGATAATTCAGTCCTCGATGAAGGGAGCAAATATTTAAGGTGTCCTCGGGTGTGATGCACATCTGTTTCGCAGCCCGAGGGCCAAATCCAGCACACAACAAGGCAACAAATGCTGATCCTGGCCTTCTCTGCGGCAAAATAAAATATGGCTCAAGTTTTCATTAAGGTGCTATTGATTAGCTTTTCCTGGCGATGAATTACAGGCGACGATAAATAAAAAGGAAAATATTTTTATGACTTTTTGCAGGCCATGCCAGAATCGGCTCACTTCTCTCTCGCTGGCCTCGACATGCGTGTTGTTGGGTTTTTTTTGTTGTTTTTTTTTTTAACGCTCAAATTCTTGTGGCTCACACAATGCCGGAGTGGTGCTTTTTTAATCTGCAAAAACCAGCACTGGGTGTTTTCACGATAAATCGTCGTGTCCCTTTTATGTGTCAGGAGAGGGATTTTTTTTTTTTTTAAAAAAAGGACAGAAATTGCATACAGCCTGCTTGTTTCAGCCAGTAATTGCACAAAGTAAACTTGTTCATTGTCGATGCCACATAGGCTCAAACAAAGTCAAATTAAATTACGAGAAAGTTGCTAGAAGAGAAGAATGAAGAAAAGAACTTTTTAGTATGAGGCATTTAGTATGAGACAAAGTTGAATGTGAGAGTTGTCTCTCTGCGGAAATTTATGTTCAACCCACTTTCAGAACATGTCCTACAGTATTTTGTTTCTATTCCAACATCAAAGGAGGTTGATTTTCCTTTCCTTTTAAAGCTTAGCCCGGAGTTCACTTTTCCGCTGCGTTCTAGGCCTCTGTGTGCGGATCAGATTGCGTCTCATGTTGTGAAGATGTACGGGGGCACATTTAGGGAATAAAATCTGAGGTAAGGCAAAGAGAGCGGTGATTTCTGAAAAGATGAAAGGCGTGCGGTTATTAGGAATTTTTTCTGCTTCCTTTCTCTTGAAATGAGCTTGACACACTATTGTGCTCCGAAGCTACTTAATGATATATGATCGGTAGATCGATTTCGATTGGTTTTCATGTGACCGTCACAAAATGACGGAACGCTTATCACGCTTAGAAAGTAGGAATCCGAGTTCTCTTTTTCTGAAATGAAATTGTATGGAGATTCTAAAAAATATATATGATCTTGCTATGTATATACAGTATATTGTTAATTTGATCTTGCATGCTTATATCAAGAAGAAGACTGAAAACAGGAAAACAGAAAGGAAGAAAGGAAGGGTGGGGTTGGGGGAGGTTTGGGGAAAACCTGGCATCCGTTCCAACTTTACTGTGCACCTGGGGAATATTTGGATGTTTGACTCAGGAGCACTTTTATTGAAATAATTACATCTTTCACATTGTCCACCAGGCAGTTTGACTTGCTTTGTGATCCGAAAGACATCTTGTTTACCACGATTAAAAAAAACCCAAAAAAAACCCAACAACCCCCACCACCCCACGGCGGATTTCATGGGCCATTCTGTATGTGACCTGAACTGAGTTCATTTATTTAATTTTCTCCCCTAGATTGATTGGCTACAGCGCTCACAAACAAGTGACGAGGATTCGACTGGACATTTGTGAAATTCTGGGACAGAAAGCGTTTCTCGTGTGTCCATGTGGTGGGCAAGGGGAGACGTGCCCTCCAGCCCTTTGAAACACGAGGCTTCAGAGATAACATTTCACACCCAATAGCGGTGCCCAACCATGCAGCCCACATGAAATAAGCCCTCGGCCTTTAGTTTTGGCTTTCATTTTTTTTTCAGGCTGTTGACAGCCGTTTCAGAATGTGCTGGAAAATGCATCTGAAACCGCACACTGCTGTAAACATATCTGAAACAACCCACTCCTATGACAGTCCCTGTCTTTGGGTACACTGCAGATACATGCAAAAGAGATCAGACAAAAAAAAACAAAAACAACAAAAAAAACGTTGTTACGTAAATTTATATATTTATTCACTTCTAAACTTTCTATTTGGAACTTACAGTATACTACCCTGAATTAATTAAACATTTTTTATAGTTAAAACAGGAAGACAATAAAATCAAAACATTCAAATAATCATTTCCAACTTGAATATTATGCAAGGAAAAATATCGAATTCTTGACAAAAAAAGTTGTCAGGTATGTTGATACAAACTGCTGTATAATGACATCACTGTCTGAGTCTCTTTCTCAATAAAGCAGAAATTATTATCTAATCTTACTTAATTAACATCTCTCATACTCAACAAAGTCTCTTCAGCAGCTCCTCAATGACTTCACTTCCATAACCTGAATCAGCTCTCTCACTCTCTCTCTCTCTCTCTCTCTCTCTCTCTCTCTTTTAATTCCTTTATTTTTTATTTCCATTTTTTGACATTTTGACAAGTAAGCACAATGTCTACGGAAAACGCCAGAGGCTCGCGAGCTGCCACTTTTAGTTAATAATCTCAGGCCATAGGTGTGTACCAGGTGTTTAGCTTAGATTTATTTTTCCAGAAGTCAAATGGAAAAGTGCCATGTTCCTCAACAACCATATTAATGTCTTATACCTCTGCACATGATCAAGCCCTAAAACATGATTTTACTGCAGAATCTTGTTATGGTGAGGCATAGCTTCCAGTTTACGTTTTCAGTTAATAACAGCTTTGTGCGCACAGAGTCTCACAAATCAACACTTTGGGCGAAAGATCAGTTGGCTCCGTGCCGTTGAGCACCAGTCTATCGCCAGGACATGAGAGGGAGATAATACACACGTTTGCATGCATGCACACACTCATTCAGTCAGACACACATTCGCTTACTCATACACATTATCTCTCACGCTATTTCTTACTCTCTAACATATAGTACACATTATACATGTCATATTATAAAGGTTGTACAGCTGCAATCAAAATGATTTGCAAATTTTTTCATTGCAAATCAAGTTTATTGTCAAAATTTTAAAGACTTTCAGCTGTTAATATTGAACAAATCATACAAAAGCAGTTGAAATAGTTCAACACAACGAATGCTATAGTGGTTTCCCCAAATTCAACTGAAAATGCAACTTATAGTGACTTCTCCAGTTTCAAAATTATTCAACCCCTGAATAGAATCCCTCACAACAGCACAAATATGCAAAACAGGTGTTGTCTCAAACACACCTAAAGCGACTAATCAGGGGCTTCATTAGTTGCACCAGGTGTGCTTGAGCTGGAAGACAGGAAATACCTGAACTGGCTAGGGGTAGAAAATATATGAAGTACCTGGATGGGGCAGAAAAAGGAGGCCATCAATGGCTGCAAGCAGATTTCTGAGAAGGCAGGTTGTGAAAACCCTCGAATGATTGCAAAAGACCTGCAGCAAGACTTGTTGGGAACAGGCACTGAGGTTTCAGTGAGCACAGTAAGGCTTGTACTAAACGCAGAAGGTTTCCATGCCAGAACTCCATGATGTACACCACTACCGACCCAAAAAACACCAGAAAAGTCGCTCAAAATCGTATAAATAAGCCACAGAAGTTTTGGGATTCTATTCTGTGGAGTGATGAAACAAAACTGGAACTTTTCAGCATGATGGATCAGCGGTATGTCTGGAGGAAGAAGAATGAAGAAGGAACACTCTGTTCACAGTCAAACATGCTGGTGGCTCGGTGATACTCTGGGGCTATTTTGCATCCTCTGGCACTGGAAACCTGCAGCGTGTGGAAGGCAAGATGGATTCATTGAAGTATCAAGAAATCGTAGGAGAAAACATCATGGCGTCTGTGAGGAAACTAAAGCTGGGGCTTCATTGGACCTTCCAACAGGACAATGATCCCAAGCATACCTGTAAAGCTGAAAGTCTGTAAATTTTGACAACAAACCTGATTTGCCATGGGGGTTGAATATTTTAGATATTTTTTAAATATATATAAACATGTATACTATATATATATATATATATATATATATATATATATATATATATATATATATATATACACACACACACACACACATATACATACATATATATCAGTCAACAATTTTATTTGAACTATTTATTTATAAAAATTTACTTATTTTTATTTTTTATTTTAACACAGACAGACGGCTTTAACTAGAATGTTTATATACTTAAATATTGTAGAAAAAACTGAACATCATAATTCATCCATATTTCCAATCATAAAACATATTAAAGATATTATTAGAAATAATATATTTTTGCTAACTTTACACTGAGGTTCTGTTTACTAACATGCTTTACTGCATTATTTAACATTATAGCTCTGCGTGGTTGAATTCTCGATTCAGAAGTTATGCATTAATTTTCTATAATAGCAGCCCTGACCGTAGTTCTGGTTTATATTAATGCACTCGTTCTCAGCTCATTCACAGAGACTCGCATGGCAGACGCGCTCGGTAATCTAATGATAATAATAAACGGATTAAGCCAATAAATGCTTAGTTAAACAAAGTAAAACATATAATCTTTGATGCGGTTAAGGTTTCATTTAGGAGACGTTTATGCAATATTTACGGAAGGAGTTTCAGGTGTTCTCACGTTGTACTAGTCAGTAAGTTTCCAATATGGGAGAGTTTTCAGGACAGAAGAGTTTGTGTTTTGTTTGTGTTACATGTTACATGAGGCTGTGTTTTAAAAAAAATGTTATTTACAAATAAAAATATTTGAATCATATGCAAATCACTTTGGTATATGTGAAATAATACACTTCGGATTGCGCTGTTGTATAAAAACAATACACTCAACTGAGGTAATGGCCACCACCCCAGCATGGATTAATTTCATATAACAGCACGGGCCATCATGTGTCATTCCTTAACAATCTATAAACTTCAGCATTAACAAACCATAAGTTAACATATGCATATAAGTTAACATATGCAGTAATGAATTAACAAAATAAAGCTGCATTGAATAATGTTTATTCAACCCATGTCTAAAAATAAGTTCATATTAATTAGCAAAAATTTAAATAGCAGAATTTTCCTAAATGTTGACAACTGAACTCTGGTCTCTGGGTGTAAATACTGGAACTTGTTATTCAGGCTCAGTTCTGATTTTTGCCAGTTAACAACCGCAAACAATATTATTAAGGTGTTGCTTAATGTTAGTCATTGTGTGCTTCATTTTGTTCACTATTGATATGAACATTGGTTAATGCAGGTTCATTAGTTGTCTTATTTAGTTTAATATAAAAATAGTTACTTTGTTTTAGTTAATTTGTTATTGTTATTTACGGTGTATTAAAACTGAAGTTCATCGTTTGCTCATATTACTTTACTGTGCTAAATAATGCCAGTTAAGGAAAGCTTAATGTAAATCATTACCATACCAGACAATACCGCGTGGTGACTGGTGCAGTTTAGTCTGTCTAGCTTTCTTCCTTTTCCTGGAATAACTGTGACATTAGTTATTTATATATACGTGAAGAAATTCTTTGTAGACATTTTATCACAAAACTTTTACTTTTGCCACACTTCCATTTCAGTCTGTTACCTTCAGCACCAATTTATCACATACTCGAAGACATACTCTTTTACTGAATGAATCATTACGCTAAATGAAGTAGTCGCTAGCTGTTAGCGCTGTGGGTGATGATATGAGTATGCCTTGTGTCATTACCGACAAAGTTTTAGTCATTTCCTCCATTGGGTTTAATGTTTGTAAAAGTCTGGAGTGTGAAAAAAAAATGAACCACGAGGGTCTTGACAGAGACAAAAAAAAATAAAAAGAAAGACCAATCTTTAAAGTGGGTTTTATTCTGATAACAACATACAATTAGTATGTTTTTGTGAACTGCTTGTTTGAAAAGTTGAATAAAGCTTATAACGCAAAGGGAAGAACCTTTGTATTTTTTTGGAGCATTAGATTGGGGAATTCTAACAGTCATCTGATAAACATACAGTACGTCCAGTTCCCTCCACTAATATTGGCACCCTTGGGAAATATGAGCAAAGAAGGCTGTGAGCAATTGTCTTTATTGTTTAACCTTTTGACCTTTTGTTCAAAATATTCACAAAAATAATCTGCTGTCATGATATCAAGCAATTGCAACCACAACACAGGTTTATCCAAAATAAAATATCTTTGTCAAATATAGGTGTGCAACAATTATTGGCACCCCTACGAATTCATGAGAGAAAAATTTATTTGAAGTATATTCCCATTGATATTTCACATTTTTTTAGTAAACCTGGGTGAAAAGGAATAGGAAATTGTTCAACCATGACTTCCTGTTTCACAGGGGTATAAATATGAGGTAACATATAGGCCAAATTCCCTTAGTCATTGATCACAATGGGTAAGATCAAGGAATATAGCTGTGACGTGCGGCAAAAGGTTGTTGAGCTTCACAAAATGGGAAGTGGCTATGAGAAAATAGCACAAGCATTGAAAATGCCCATTTCCACCATCAGGGCAATAATTAAGAAGTTCCAGTCAACTGGAAATGTCATAATATAACCTGGAATTGGACGTGTGTCTATATTGTCTCAGTTCACTGTGAAGAGGAGGGTTCGAGTGGCCAAAAAATTCTCCAAGGATCACAGCTGGAGAATTGCAGAAGTTTGTTGCATCTTGGGGTCAGAAAGTCTCCAAAACTACAATGCAAGTTTTTTGCAAGGATTTCAAGAAAAAAGCCTTTACTCTCATCCAAACTCAACTATCTTTAGTTTTACCAGAGCCATATCTCCCTGCAGTTTTCGCCTAGTTTCCCACTGAAGCTAAGCAGGGTTGAGCCTGGCTAGTACCTGGATGGGAGACCTCCGGCGGAAAACTAAGGTTGCTGCTGGAAGTGGTACTAATGAGGCTCTCCCTGTGGTCTTTGTGGGGCCTAAGTGTAGTGACGGAGACACTACACTGTAAAAACAGCACCGTCTTTCGGATGAGACATTAAACCGAGGTCCTGACTCACTGTGGTCATTAAAAATCCCAGGACAGTTATCGTAAAAGAGTAGGGATATACCCTGGTGTCCTGGCGAAATTCCCCCATTGGGCCCCTTATAATCTCCATTCCTGAATTGGCTCTCCACTAATAGCTGGTGTGTGGTGGGTGTTCTGGCGTATCTCCTCATCTATTATTTTTTAAAATAAAAGATTAAACAATAAAGACAATTTTTCACAGTCTTCTTTGCTCATATTTACTGGCACCTCTGGTAAATATGAGCAAAGAAGGCTGTGAAAAATTGTCTTTATTGTTTAATCTCTTAATGGATGGCGTTGTATGTACTTAGTCTTCAGTTTGATGATGATAAAGATCACGAACAGCTCGTTTGCATTTTAAATGAAAAATAAAGATTTGTGCGATGTTGCGAATACATTGGTAACGAAGGTGTGTGTACATGGAGAAAAACATGCAGTAAACACATGTTAATATTATGATGCACCCATTGTAATATGTTATTGCTTCTATAGTAACAACTATAACAATGTCTATAGGTAACAATTGTAGAACTTGTATAACTGTCAAATTTTTGGAAGGAGTCTCCAGTGTCCGCACTTTGTAAATGTCAGAGGTAAAGCTGTAACTTTTTTTTTTTTGGTAAGTTCTCTGACATGAAAAAGTCTTTAAGGATGGAGAGCTTTGTGGTTTCTCGGAAACAGGATAAGCTACAATTTTTTTGTCTTAGTAACTTCCAGAACAAGAAAAAAGAGTGGCTGATTTACACATTGACCACCTGTTTACATACTGTATGCCATCTTGTAAGTGATGACAGGAACTAACTCTTTTCATGACATAACATGACATAAAATTTAAATGATCAAACGTTGTTACTTTTGCCTAATTACTGTGGTATGAGAGGAATAAAGTACTATATCACATAAACATATGCAAAACATATTAAAGAATTTCCTGATTAAAACAGTTCTAATTTTAGTGTGCATAAAAAATACTTTTTAAATGTTTTTTTTTTTTTATTTTTTTTTTTTTATAATTACAAACGGTCCGGAAGCAGTTAATTGATGATTTGATGAAAGTCCGAACCTTTGCTAACTTACAATAAGAAAAGAAGTGATCTAATTGATAAGTTTAACCTTGATGAGTATAAATGAATTGTAAATAATAATAATAATAATAAAAAATCAAGATTCATGAGGATTCTATGCAATAATGGAGCAATTGTGATGGATCTATATATAATTTATTTTTATTAAAAAAGGTACTTTTCTTATAGTGGTGTCAAATATACAGTTGAAGTATGACTATACGATACTTTACATCACTAGTTCCTACACCTACCCTACATAATCTAATCCAAGTAATCAGCTAATTTACAGCTCCTCCTGTATTCAGGGTGTATTCGAGTGAGGAAAACAGTAAGATCTCCAGGACCAGGTTTGGGAACCGTTGCTTTACATACAGCACGAATGAGGAGAGTTGCTCTGTACTCATTTCCTGCGAAGACTATGACACACGCTGAACAGAGAGAGAGAGAGAGAGAGAGAGAGAGAGGCAAGAGAACGTCTTTCATCCGGGTCGTAACCGCTACCATTCCCATGAGGGCCACGCATAAGGTCTCAATTAGGCAGGCAGTCCTGCGCCAGGACCATTTTGCTCACAGATTTGTTCGTGGAGAGAAATGGATGTCATACGTTGGGCCGTGTGAGTCCAGGCCCATGGCCACGGCGCACGGATGCAGAGCTTGCGATTAAAACCAGTTCCTTCTTATTACAAGTGGAATTTCCTCCGTGCTGATTGAAGTTGCAGCATATTGCTGCCACACTCCCTCCCACAAAAGAGCAAAGAGTTTTAAAGATTTTTGGAGTATACGAAGGGGGAGCCTGGCAAAATGGAGGGTTTTTTTTCCTTTCTTTTTTTTTTTAAACCCTCCCACGGTACTAGGCCATGTGTGTACAGTTTCAAAGTCACTTGATTTAATGTAAGCGCTCCACAAACGACCGTTTTTGTCATAATTCGCTTCCGCCACGAAGGATTTTTTTCCTTCTTTTTTTTTCCGTTTTAGAAGTGGCTTCCAGTGACTAACTGATTTATGTGATCAGCTCAATTACCAGCAGTTGCGTGGACGGCCAGATGAATTTACGCTGGCTTTGAAGTGAGATCTAAGCAGCGTGAATTCATATCGGAAATTGATATGGATATGCTTTTTGTTTTAATCAAGAAAAAAAGCGAGAAAGCTGTGCAACAATAATCAAACTCGTGCCATTTAGCTTCTCTTCGCTAAGTTAATGGAATCCTGTAATGTTTAGTGTGAAGCATCAATCATGCAAAAATCTATTGTTGCATTAGCCTTGAAAGAACAATAATAATAAAAATGCTATAATGGCTTTAGCTTCCTTTCCATAAATCATGGTGCAGGGGGTACAGTGAAGCGCATGTGTGTGTGTGTGTGTGTGTGTGTGTGTGTGTGTGTTTATTATGAGGATAACTTAACTTTGTCGAATATGCTATTTCAGCCCTTTCAGGCTGTTGAGGACACTGAATATTGATGTGATAGTAAACAATAATAAAATAGGTTTTTTTCCCCACCTCTCATGTCTCATGGCCAAGTACAGCGTATAACAGCGTGTATTTCTGGGTGACTGCGTCGGCTCTGGCACACTCGGCCGTGACTCTGAGCTGCGGCGTGCAGGATGCTGGATAGCCGTTCAGCATTCAGGCTGTAAATCACTGGTAAATGCATAAAAATGGTGTCGAGCGAGAGATTTACTGTAACGCTGAAAATCCTTTTAAACAAATATTAAAATAAGGCAACAAGGCGCCTGAAAGTCGTTTAAGAGGGCATCGCACTTCAGTTTGGACGCGAGCAGTGAAAGCTGACAGGCTGTCGGAATTTACATTGGTATTAGCATTTGATTGATGACACACTGCACGCACTTTGTTAAGTTGCGAAGGTGGCGCTGAGGGGGAGTGCATTGTGCAGTTTCATTCTGCCAAGTGTGTGTGTGTGTGTGTGTGTGTGTGTGTGTGTGTGTGTGTGTGCGTGCGTATATTTGTCTCTGTAGAGACAGGAAACAAGGATTCCAAGACACAAGCTAGTCAGGTCTCAATTGAAATGTATACGCTCACTGGGCACTTTAATAGGAACACCTGTACCCCCATGCAATTATCCAATCAACCAATCATGTTGCAGCAGCACACTGCATAAAATTATGCAGATACACATGAAGAGCTTCAGTTAATGTTCACATCAAACGTCAGAAGGGGGAAAATGTGATCTCGGTGACTTTGACTGTGGCATGTTTGTAGACAGGCTGCTTGAGTATTCAGATTCCTGGGATTTTAATGCCACAGTATTGTGTAAAAAACAAAACCCATACAGGTTGTTGGCAGTTCTGTGGGCGGAAACACCTTGGTGATGAGAGAGGTCTGAGCTGAAAGGAAGGCTACGGTAATCCAAATAACTCTTTACAACCAACAGAAAAGCATCTCAGGGCTTGGGCTGGGCGATATGACAAAAATATCTTATCATGATTCTTGAGGACATTTCTACGATACACGATGTGTGTCTAGATATATAATTTAGCTAACCAACTGTAACAAACAGTAGTAAAATAAACAAAAAACCTTAAACTGACTTTGATGGTACTTTTCTTTAATGCTTACAAAGACAAAGAAGATGATGCCAAGCATACCTCAAATTCCACCAAGGCTTGGTTGCAGAAGAAGTCCTGGAAGATTCTACAGGGCCATCACAGTCACCTGACTTGAACCCCATAGAAAATCTCTGGTGGGATTTCAAGAAGGCAGTCGCAGCACAAAAACCCAAGAATATTACTGAACTGGAGGCCATTGTTCATGAGGAATGGGCTAAGATTCTTCAGGAATGCCCCTAGAAGCTGGTGCCTGGCTATTCATCTCGTTACAGCAGGTCATAACAGTAAAAGGGTGCTCTACTAAGTACTAAAGACGCTTGCCATGAAGGGGTTGAATAATGTTGAAACTGGAGAAGTCATTTGTCATTTGAAGTCAAGAAACCATTGAAGAATTAATTGTGTTAAACCATTCCAATTGCTTTTGTTTGATTTGTTCGTTGCAAACAGCTGAAAGTCTGTACATTTTGACAATAAACCTGATTTGCAATGGGGGTTGAATAATTTTGATTGCAACTGTATACATGGATATATAGCATATACAGAACCAGGCACAGGTTAAGTGTAGGGTTCTCAGTGTAAACTCAGTAAGCAGGTTCAATGCAGATGTTTCACTTCACAGCCTGAGGAGGAAAAGAAAAATCTCCATTACCTGACTTCATACTTAACACCCAGCACTGCACTTACACCGTGGGTGGAGAAGATAATGCTCTGAAAAGAGAGGTGGGGGGAAAAAAAAACAAAAATTATGAAATTAATAAAGCTTTTTAGCTGGCATAATCAGTCATTTTGAACTTGACTGGAGAGAGCAACAAAACAAATAAAATTTGGGGAGAGAATACATGTATTTTAATGCCTTCAAGCAAAACTAATTAAAGACGACACCTCATTTACATAAATAAGCATTATAATTTGCATGGAGGCACCAGGGAATATGGTGGAGGAAAAAAAAGAGAAGGCAATATTTTGCACTCTGCTAATTTCATTTTATTTAAGATTTAAGCCTAATAAAGATTCATTTTAGTGCGGAAGAGAATAATCAAAGGGGGGGAAAGTTAAACTATCTCCAAAGATGCAGCAGTCACCATTCAAAGAGTGCCTTTCAGAGGCAGGAGAAACCCCCTAATCAGGAGTGGCACTTCCTGGCCTGGCTCCAACGCTCCCAACTCCTTGAAAGGTGAAAAAAAAACATTTTTAGAGACAAATTTATTAGTATGCAGTTCTGGCATTGGTGGCTGAATTAATGGCGGTGACTGATAATGACTGTAATCGTGGCACAAATGGGGTGTTGAAATAGCAAACAACGGGCACCAGGCATGTAATGGGGCTTTTATTAATTACCCGAGCCAGGGCAGGAGCGAGACGCAGGATTTACAGTAGCGGCAGTAGGGCCGGGTCGGTCCGGTCTGGTCTAATTAACACAGTGGAGGGGTTGGGGCGAGGAGGGGTAACATCGCTCACACACTCACTTTAAAGGTACTTTATAATGCTTCTGGAGTGACGCTGGACAGGCGACATGGTGAGATCAGCAGCTCCAGAACAGGAGCCTTGGAGAACAAGGCTCAGGCTCGTGTCACATCACGCTAAATGTGTACGAGAGAGAACGATAGAGAGAGTGTTTCAGGATTTTTTGAGCTTTTTACACTTAGCAAGCGCAGATATCTTCAATAAATAGAAAAGTTATCTAATGTCTCTCATTACGAGATTACTGTAAAGATACTATAAGACCATTAATCCTATTTCTAGACATATTGACTCATTTTCAAGCTTATTGTCTTATTCTATTGGCAGATCATCTTTCTTTCTAGAAATAAACACTTGAATAAGCGAACTGATCTGCCAATGGAGTATGAGTAAGAATGAAATGAGTACGAATAAGTTAACAGAACATCTAAAGAACAATATAATGTAGATTCATTTTATTCATCACTCCATTCTTTGACGTTCTGTCTAAGATTAACCCCTTTATTCCATATTATATATGTTTTATGTTTATTCTACATTACATTTAATAAGGATTTTGTCCCTCAAATCTAAATTGTAATGACTTGGGAAACTGGATTTACTCATGCGTTCTTCTGGTTGAGTAAAATATGTCTTTGTTTTATTGAAATTGTCTTCTTAAGCCGAGGCAGACAGAACACTGACTCATCCGTTTTTTCATAATAATTGCACCAGCTGTTCCAAACCGCCTCTGTTTTACACAATATTTGCACATTTTATTAAAATACGACCTCAGCTGAGATTTTACAGATTATTGGCTGACCTTCATCATCGAGCCATATGTTTAGGAAGTCATGGCCTGCTTCAAAGCTTCTTTTTCTGTGGGGGTGGGAGGTGTGGTATACCAGAGTCTGGCCTTTTTATATTATATTATATTATATTATATTATATTATATTATATTATATTATATTATATTATAGCTGCAGCAATATTGTGGACCAGACTGAGAGACCACTCAGATGTCAACTCATCCACATGAAAGGCTTGATTAAAAAATGTTCCTTATTATCAAACATATCCTTAATGGACAGTATGGTTTAAAATGAAATGAACAATTAGATTTTTATTGCTTTCTGGGCAGTCGTGGTTTATATCAATCATGGGTGTAAATTTTACAATAAAAACAAAAACACAAAACAGAGGCCGCCTTCGCATACATAATCAACAAGTCCATGAGATCACTGTGAGAACGATCTTCCGCTCCTCGTTCTTTAAGTTTCTTTAACATTTTCTTTAACTGTCCTTGCTCTTAAAGGTTTTCATACATCTAAAATTAAATATACATTTCCATTAAATTCCATATATGTGTTCTCTCTCTCTCTCTCTCTCTCTATATATATATATATATATATATATATATATATATATATATATATATATATATATATATATATATATATAAAATACGTATTTCATACACACACACACACACACACACACACACACACACACACACACACACACACACACACACACACACACACACACAATTTCCACACAGAAACTTCCATATATACAATTATAATCTGAATCATTTTTCTAACTAAACATGACTCAACTACCCTCAAATAACTCCTTCACCCCTCACACTGTCCCGTCCCATCCCAGACCAGAAGTGCATCCAGAACACACACACACACACACACACACACACACACACACACACTACAAAGGGAGCAGCTGGGTTTTATTTCACTGAATAAAAGCAATACTGGTTGGAGGCCTTTGAAATCATTAATAGATAAAAAGAATGAAAGATCACATTACATCTGGGAAGAGCGAGATTGAAGCTTGATCATTCGTTTCTCAGATCCGCCGTTAGTTAGAACTGGTTATGTTTAACACACACTAAATGACTAATCTCCAAACTATCGAGAAAAGATCTCGATGCCATGAAGTGCTGCTGGTTTCGGTGTTAGGGAACACTTGATGATCGGTAATAAATCTGGCTGATGCTGAGTGCAGTTAAAAGGAATCTGCACATCTGTGATAAGCACTCAGCATTTGTGACCAAACTATTTTTATTTGCCACAGGTGGGGTACAGTATTAGTAGAAAAAAAAAAAAAACAAAATGGGAGAGAGAGAAAGAGAGAGAGAGAGATAATAAAAACATCAATGTCTGCTAATTGGCCGGGTGCACAGTAACTTACTGTAACTGGAATTTAACTTCTGGCTCTGTCTTCGGTTTGAAGAGCAATTTCCTTGACATGACTTGCGCTGTTTCATGGCCTTGCCTTTGCCTGTGTATCACATAATTCTACCAGCAACTACGCACAAACTAAAGTTCATAGAAAGCCTTCAAAAATACACTTTAAAATACGAAGTTGTGCAGTTTACATTGTAATCAATTCATTAATAACAAGTTGGTGTATCGGAATTTAGTGCTCGACTCAACTCTTTAAACATCCAGCAAGTTTAATTATATATGTTAAAGCATATAATTTAGTGACTACTACTACTACTATTTAGGAGTGCAACAAATCTATCTATCTATCTATCTATCTATCTATCTATCTATCTATCTATCTGTCTGTCTGTCTGTCTGTCTGTCTATCTGTCTGTCTGTCTGTCTATCTGTCTGTCTGTCTATCTATCTGTCTTTCTGTCTGTCCATCCTTGTGTTCATCTGTTCATCTGTCCATACGTCTATAGGTCTGTCTGTCCATGTGTCTGTCTCTCAGTCCATCTGTCTGTCTGTCTGTCCATATGTCTGTCTGTCCATCCATCAGCCTGCCTGTTCGTACGTCTCTCTGTGCATCTATCCGTCTGTCTGTCCACCCGTCCATCTGTCTCCATCTGTATATCTGTCTGACCATCTATCTGTGTCTCTGGCTGTCTTTCTTTCTTTTTCCCTGTCTGTTTTTGTCTGGTCATCTGTCTGTCAGTCCATTTATCTATCAATTTGCATGTTTGTCTATTTTCATGTCCATCCATTTGCCGTTCTCTCTCTGTCTGTCTATCTGTCTGGCTGTTTGTCCATCTATTTGTCCATCTGCCTGTCCGTCCAGCCATCGTTTTTATTAGTCTGTCTGTCTAACTGTGTGTCTGTCCCATCCCTTGCCAGTAAAATGAATGTCAGTTGTGTATCATGTTATGGATGTTTTAATGCTTTTATTTATTTTTTTGGCTCAGATAATCATCTCTCATTTCAGTTTAATTTTATATATATATATAAAAAAAATTGGCTTATGTTATTGTTCTAACAAATACGTTTTTTTTTTCAGTAGAACATTACAGACATTCAGATTCAGATAAGGTTCCTGATGTAACCACTGAACACGGAACTAAACACAAGCCATTGCAAACATACACCCTCCAATTAGCTGATATGACTGTTTTTTAGGTAAATAACACGTCAGCCACAAAACTAGGTAGTTTTTTGGATTGACTTGAGTTGTCTGATTGACACACTAAACTTTATCCTACTGAACTAGCATTTCTTGTAACCGATTCATTATCAGGGACTGAAATCTGAGATGATATTGCTGAAATTAGAGAGGATTATTGACAAATGTCTCGTAGTATCATGTGTGAAATGATTGTTGTGTCAGAAAAAGAGATTGTAAATGTACGTATGATGGACAATCCTATACTGAAAGCAAACAGTGAGCAGTGAGTGTTTTATTAGCTTAGTCCTTGACTTGTATTGTTAGTGCCTTTTAACACAGCTGCGTGTGTGTGGGGGGGTTATTATTTATATAATTAAAAATGGCTGTATCTCACATCTATTATGTTTCATAGCAGGCCATTTCTTTACATTTCTTTTCCCCCCAAAAATTGCCTTCTGGGTGTGTGCTTATTTGCAGTTTGTGAGATCATGCTTAAGAAATGCGGCAAAAACATTTCATGTTGCGACACATCAACCCTTGCTCCTATATAATCATCGTTTTTTTTTTCCCAGATCCAACCAGACAGTCACTAAACATGTGATGAATATGCCATTCTTCTTGTGTCTGGTGTGCTTTTTATTCTTCACTCCATTTTGCTTGAACTGGATTCAGGTGAATTACACTTGGCAGCGTTCTCTATAAAAGACGTTACGGTTCTTTTTTCTTTCTTTCTGTAGGTCGTCAGAACCACTGCACTGCAGTGTATAGGCAAATAAAGCTGCTTCGTTTGATCAAAGACAGCAATGACACTTGTTTATCGTCTATGCACAGTGTGTGTGTGTGTGTGTGCGTGTGTGTGTATTTTTTATCTTCGTATATCTTACGGAATGTCCCCACAAGAATAGAAATGTCTGAGTCTTTCCCAGAGACTGTTTTTTATTTATATAAAATTTTTCCCCAAAATGTTTCAGTGTTAAATGTAATATTTTTGAAGACAGTAAAAGTATCATCAAACTTCATTTTCACACCATCTTTTTTTTTTTTTTACTTAAAGCAACATTACTGTTTTTCTGGAAGTTTCTTAGAAAATGCATATCGTGATATCTATTGTGTATTGGAAATGTCTTCGAGGATCACGATAGGATATTTTTGTAATATTGCTCACTCCTCGTGTGAATGTCTGAAACAGTGCTTGCATCAGATACCAAGTTTAAGCACAGATGATTCGAAGAGATGACTGTACCTATTTGTTAATAATTAGGATTAAATTCCTAGACATTACATTTTTATTTGTGTAGAATCCGCACCTGGAGAGATAAAGCTCTTGATTTAAGGAGGGAAACAAGATGATTCACACTTATGACAATAATTAAAGTTTCGTTTGGACAACCTCTCTGGGTTTTACTGTCTAATGATGCAGCGCAAAACGCAGACTATATTTCAAAAAACAATTAAAAAAAAAAATCAGAAATCAGATTAAAGCTAGAAGCGTTACGTCGTACTGACATGGAAGGATTGTCATTCAGCACTAATGCCATTTTAAAACCCCAACACACGGTGTGCTCATGCATCTCAGACGTCCATTTTGACTTTGTTCTTGCCCTTTCTGTGTGAACCGTTATGGCGGCATACATCACGCTGAGCTAATTAGCAATATAATTAGCATTGTAATTAGCGGCTATAATAATTTCTTTTATTTATTATGGTTTTGGTTATTTATCCGGTATAAAAGAGGAATGTATGGTCATTAAGGTGGTCTTTTTATGATGTTGTTTTCAGCCCTGATGTGACTTAAAGAAAGTATTCGCAAATTAGCTTATACTATATCGGCATGGCAGTGTTAGCATGGTGGTGGTAGGAGTTACCGAGGACAATTGTTTTAAGGACTAATGCACGCACTATAGTACTGTACATGCTGCCTCTTCTACAAGATACAACATGTTTCCTAGAATATCTGGCTTTGCCGCAAGAGCATGCAGATGCCAATGATGTCTTATACCATATCGTGATTTTGGGGAAAAAGACTCTGCCTGACATCCATCCTGATGTGAATGTGACCAGTTGTGTTTCTGGAGAGCCCTTGGCAAAGGAGAGATGAATGGCAAATTAGTTTTCCCTTGAGGATATACTAATTCAGTCGACTCTCAGAAGAACTTTATATGAGAGAATAAGAGCTGCGTTGTTTCAGTAGTACATAGATGAAGATGTCTGTAAATGGTAGTCTACTTAGACAGACACTTCCTGCTTCAGAAAAAAAAAAAAAAAAAACAACCCAAGTGGGTTTTCAGCCATGAGATGTCTCTAAAAGGCTATATAATTCCTTTTTATCACTCTGACTGTCTTTGTCAGTAAGCTTCTCAGACTGCTGAATGCTCTTTTACGGCTTTTTTTTTTTCTTTTTTTCAGAAAGCCAGAAGCCCCCTGTTTTCCCTTTGAAAGGGTTGCATGCAGAAATGCACAATCTAATAAGAGCACAAGATGGATGATAATGTCTTTTTATTAACTTACTGAGTGGTTTGTTTTGGTAAATTGAAAGTCGTATTTTTCTCTCTAAACATCTAATTGGGCTTTTGGCGGATTTTACAATGAAATGAAAGCGGTTATTGTGCCGTCGAAAGCAGCGCTGTTCGTAAAAATCCAATGTAAAAACAAGCCATTGACAAAACTAATATAAAATGATATATAAAAGCTGTCACGTGAACCGAATGCTGATTTGTCTATGTGGTATTTGCTTTGAGAACTTCGGAAAAAAATGAATCCAATAGAAAAGATTGCGTGTGACGGTTCTGTTATGTATGGTGTACCTTTAGGGATCGGCTGGCAGAGATGTAAGTGTGTGACGCGTTTCTGCATGAAGAGAGACTGGAAGAGAAGAGGAGGAAGTGATCGACAGACAGAGCTCAGTCCAGCTGGACACAACAAGGTGAGTTTTACTCACCTTTAAGTTACTTTAAGTGCATGGGTCCACTTGCAGGATTTTTCAAAATCCATCGTTACCTTGTGGGAATTAGTACAAATTTTCTTTACGACCAGTAAAAAAAAAAAAAAAGACTTTTCAACTAGTTGATTATTTGTGCAACAAAGGACGCATCAAACCGCACTTTTACATTATAGCCATACACAGGGTACGAATGTAATTTCTAGCTTAGATGCTTTTTAGGTTATACCGTTAGCATCGAAATGAAATCATTTGAGAGGGTTTTCTGGCATGTTTAACTCTAGTCCCAGCAGTGTCCAAAAATGAGTCTGGATCAGCGTCCTTGAGCTGGTATGTGCTGCTAATCTGACTCCCAACTAGCTGAGTGGGATTGGATAGCGATGTGTAACAAACGGCTCTGAAAGCTCTCTTTCACTCAGCTCTGGGCATTCCAAAGTACCCCAGTGCAAAGGTTTTTTTCAAGATTTCATTTTGAAGGAAAGTGTATTTAGCTACTATCTTTACTATCTGCCTCACTGTTTTTCCCATCGCCCCGAACATCTTGTCAGCGCAGACTTGTGAATATATTAGTCAACTACTCTGCATCCCCTATTGCTAATCAGCATTCATTTATTTAAAGAATTATTTAGCCATCTTGTGTATTTGCTGTTCACTTGAAATGTTTTCTTAACATTGCCGTCCAAGAGCGAGGCAAGTTTCCGCTATAATAGCATTTTTCAATACAGGCAAATAATCTGTTTAATAAATCAGCGGGGGAGCGTGCATTATACAATGCCACTGAAGCAGATGAAGATATGAGCGTGTTTATGATCGTCTTGGTTCTCACACAACACAAAAGCCGACGGTACAATAGCGGAGACTCGGAGCAGCATTGAAGTTGCACCTCTGCTTCACAACACAGCTTAATTGAGTCACACATGCAGAGGAGCAGCCCAGTCGCATCATGATACCCAGAGGCCTGGATTAATTAAGGGCTGAAAGCCCAGGAGTACTCAATGTTCAGCAAGTGCAATGTGTGACTGCATTTTACCTCTGAGTGAGAGTTTACCTCTCAGTCCTGTATACAATAGCGTTCTGTCACACTTCGTTAGAAATCTGCAATGCTTTGAAACATAATTTATTTAGTTATTGTTAGGGACTAAAATTTAAAGCATTGTGGTGCTCTTTCCTCTTTCCAGAGATTGTTACAACCTATATTTCTTTTATGACTCCAAAGTAAAGATATTAATCCCACTACTACTCCTGCTGGCTGCAGGAATAGACCCCCTGCTTCCCTGCTTTTCCAACCATACTGCTTCGCTGTCTTAAGTAAATAGGAAGAGGTAGGTCTCTGTGGGTAACGGCTGCCATGGAGGCACCTGGAGCGGAAGAGACTCCGAGAGAGAAAGGTGGGGTTAAGGGATGAGTGGGGAGATATTGCTGGGCCTTAAACCCCTCCTCATCCTGCTGTCTTGCTGCGCATTGGTGGTCAGGCCCTGGTGGGGGGCAGGAGGAAGCTCCCTCCTAGACGAGATGTCTGCCAAGAGCTAGTGGAAGGTAGGCCTGTCCCTGCGAATGGGCAGAAAATTGAGGTTAACAAGCATGGCGCATGCTAAGTGGCGATGGGAGTCCCCAAGCTCGTGGTTAGGGCCCCGGCCCAGCAGCCTCCACCTCCTCCTCCTACTCCTCCTTGCAGAGATGCTGGCAGGAAGTGACCCGATCTCCCTGTATGCCTTCCTCTCAAATTAAGCCGTCATCACACTGTGAGCTAGCAATCCAACTGAATTACTGATCGTACTGATGTTATATGGTAATGTACTCTCTGGATCCATCAAATATGGTGTCTTGTCTTGTACCGTATGTTGCACTGCTGTCCTGGACCATATTTTGTCTTCACAGATGGAATGGTGGTAAAACTGGATTTGATGTGAACATATTTCAAATGAGTCAAATGTATTGCAGATTTGTAATAGAAAGAGACTTTTTTTGGTTTGGTTTTTCTTTTCGGCCTCATTTGCCCAGGGAGTACGATATAGTTGGTGAAGTGTGAACACTGACTACGTTTGCATGGACAGCAGTAATCTAATTATTGACCGTATTCTGAATAAGACAATATTGTGATTAAGGTGTTTACATGAGTCGCTTTTAGAATACTCCTTTCATGCTCCCGTTTTACATTATAGAACATAGATCGATTAACGGCACACGTCATGACGTCCCAACGCCACACCGTCCGAAGTTCCCTCCAGAATTTCACGTATTGACATACAGTTCGTCTTCGTTATGGTACCGTATACAGTTTTGGGTGGTTTTATTTTTAATTTCGTGAAAGCTTCAAGTGCAGCTAATTATTTTTCATGCTATACGTGCAAATAGACGACTGCTTGAAGCCATGGGCTGCGTCCCAAACCACATGCTTACCTACTATGTAGTAACTGAAATAAATGTATCTCGCCTATTATATAGTAGGTAAGTAGGCGGTTTCGGACGCACCCGTGCTCTCTTGTTTGCCGTCAAACGGTTGAGCACTGTCGTGTGTGTACGTGTCCTGTCTCAAAATGCGGTGAAAACTCCCACACGACGTTAATAGTGTGATTAAGGTGTGTACATGTCTATAATACACGTCGATAATTCGACTAAAATAGGAATACTCCACACATCTTAATTCAAATTGTGTTTACTTCGTGTATGACTTTAGTCGGATTAAGGTAATAAAAAATTGCTGTATACATGCTAGTTTCTTAATCAGAGTATCTTCTTAATCAGGTTAATATCGGATTATTGTTGTCCATGTAAACGTACTGACTGTTTTCAAGCCCAGGAGCGGTCCAGAGAAAGGATCCCCAATCTTCTTAAAAATGGTGGTCTAGTGCTTGTTTCCACTGAACCATGGTGCGGTCCACATAAGGTGTGAAAGCTGTCTGCTGTTGGTGCTGTACTTACATGATCAGTTAACTTGCCTGGGTACTTCCGGTTTCAGGTTTTGTGATGGCGAAGAATGAGTCGTTATGGTTAACGGAGTTAACGGACTTTCATAGGACTGGAGAACTGTAATTAGTTCACCTTTGTGGTGCAGTGGTTGCACTGAGAGCATTGCATAAAATGTCTTGTGCCAGTCCGCATGGCTAAAAATCTTCTTATTCCTCATTGGCTTCTCATTTGCAGGTATTCTGGCACATGCCATGCATTGAAAAAGCGCTGTCCAGTGTCGCTTGAGTGTTGCTACCCAAACAAGCCCAGTACCTGTACGGAGTATGGGCTCAAATATTTGGGCCAAATGTGCCAGCGTTCTTAGACCAAGGGCCAGAGATACTTGCTCATTCTGCATGAAAAACCTTGCATGTTACGTACAAAACTGTCATAGAAGCCTAAACGTGCAATCTAAGCACCACATATGCAGCAAAATGCATTTCCTCCACTTATGTCTTAGAGGTACAATTGCACCAAAGGGTGGAGAAATAGGAAGGGTGCCTCATTACATATATTCTATTTGATGAACTAGCAGAAGCCAGTTCTGTGAGTAATTTTGTACGCCTTCCAAAACCAGGTGTAAATTAGCACCACGTGTGTTGCTCGCTTTATAAGCATTGTTGCCAGGTGTGTTATTTTTTGCAGACTTGGGCTACACTTGAACTGCCACTGCATGTTACTGTAGTCATTCTCATATGTATTTTTAATTTATGACAAAATGTGTGATAATCTGAGATCATTTTGGGACCATGGTGAAAGAGCTATTAAGGAAAACTATGTTGTGTTGTACAGCTTGTCAGTTGGGATGTTTTTGTCTTGCAACTTTGGCTATAGCACATACTGTATATCAGGAACACACATCTCACATCTAACAAAGAAATTCAACACGTTAATCAGGACTTGTATGACATAATGTTTTCCAGATATTAAAGGAACCACAGCTGACCACACGAACCAGTTTAATTGCACACTTTTGTATGAATTAGCACCTTTCAATGCCCAGACATCTTTTTATTAAAACCAGTTAGCAATCAAATGGCATATTAGACGAATTCATTTCCTCCACACTGTTTCCTTGTTGTGGCATGAAATTCTTCACAGCTCCCGTGTTTTGTCTTGAGTTGGGGTGGCATGTATTTATAGAGTTTCAGTGCATGTTTTCTGGGTTTCACAACCACGTTGCATTCCCAGCTCACTATAAAGTGAGGTTTCTGGGATAGGCTTCAGATCCACTGCAACCCTGACCCTGAAGGTGAATGAATGAAATTCACTTATTAACACATTTTCTTTATTAGTGAGCTTGCATTTATTTAGTTTCAATCTTTTTGTCAGCTATACTGTATGGTTGACCATGTCCACCACTTCACATTTGCTTTGTGCATTAATTGCTGGACAGCCATGCAGGGTAGCCTGGAAGTAGCCAGTTTGACTGACTGACTGATCCCCAGTCTTGAAATGTGCAAGGGAATTGACTGGTGTATACGTAAAACAAATACAAGCACCCCATCAATAAACTGAGAGAAGAGTAGCCAGGAATACAAATTCCAGCAAATCCCAGTATAGTTGTTCCCACTTGCTGCCACAGGACTGGCTAGTAGTTCTTACTCAAATGCTCAAATGACAAGTCAAATTGTGGAAAATTGAGACGTATATTGGAATTACGGGTAGCGCCCTGCAATAGTGAACAACATGTTGTATGTGGTATAGAAAGACTAGCTGATATACCAAAGATCATTGTAATTACTGTTAATATGGCAGGGAGTCAAGACCCTCAGGCAGTGTTTGAGGGTAAGGTTGGGGATTGTGAGGCCTGATAGTGTTATCAGACTTGAATACAGACGCCTCTGTGCCGCTAGTGTCAACGGCACTCAGAGCTTTCCCCGCTGATACCTACAATGTGGGTACTGAGGATTGAGCTGAATGCTCCACATCCTGCTTAAATCCCCTCCCCAGGTGTCCTAAGGCCTATGTATTTTTCCAGCACCTTTCCTGCGGCAGTGCTTCCAGATGGCAAAGAGAGCTTATGTTCTGCAGTTTCAGTCAGGTGTACTTGTTATGCTCTTAAAGAGAAGGCTGAGTTGCAGAGTTTTCTTAAGACATCGGCTCAGGAGAGGCCTTTCAAATCTAATCCTCTTCCCCTGATTCCAAGGGCTTGCAAATCTCCCTCGTTAACTTTGGACCGTGTTTGTCAGTGGGGCAATATTAAGTTGCTCTGATGAAAAGAGCTAAAGTTTAGACTGCCTTTGACTTTGGTGTTTTTAAAAGACATCAAGAAGATCTCTTTTCTTTTTTTTTAGTTGCTTGATTGAGTTTGCGTGCGCACGTGTGTGTGTGTGTGTGTGTGTGTGTGTGTGTGTGTTTATTTTTGAAACGCTCAGAACTGTGTGGCTCAGTCTGCCACACCTTGATGTTGTAACCTAAATTCCCCCTCTGGTAATAATTTATGGAGCTTTTATTATCTTATTTCTTCTTCAGTTCTTTTACTCGGGCAGGTTTTCCAAGAAGACTTTTTACAATTTACATTGCATTTCATGGGATATAAAAAGTGTGTCAGCGAGGCTATGTTAAATTTCTTTACAGTATCCCAACAAAAATGCATCTTCAGCTTCTGGCTATTCCTGTATGATTGACTAACTGTGGATTCCCTGGGAGGACACGTACAATGCGTGTCGTGAAAATTCCCCTGCTGACATGCTTCATAAAAAAAAAAAAAAAGAAAAGAATGAAACAAAACAAAACGAAAAAAGACGGTCTCGGGTCCCCACGTTTGATTTTTTCCCCCTCTTTTTAAACAGTGCCGGGCTGATTGTGTGAGACACATGAAAGAGCCGAGGCATGGCCAGGGAGCCTCTATTCAGGGCTACACTTCTAGAAAAGCTGGCCGTATCTAACCCCTGGCGACTGGCTGGCCCTATCACTCAAACGTCCCAGCAGTCTTTGTGGCTTTCCCAAGACCACAGTGAAATGATCTCTTTTGTTGCGCATCATTAGTTCCATCTGCTGTGTGAGCCTGGCTGTCTGTTGCGGGGGCAGGACGCCGTCATGGTGGCCAGGGGGCGAGGCGAGAGACCCACGGCCCTGACGCTCGTGTCCCGACCTCCTTCTTCTCATCTACCGCTCAGGACGCCTGCCTTTCTTTCTTTCTCTCTCTCAGCCTCTTCCTTCTTTTCATTTTCTTTAGTCGCTTTCTTTCAGGCTCGCTCTCTGTCAATTCAATTCAAGTCAATTCAAAGATGCTTTATTGGCATGACCATATTAATATACAGTATTGCCAAAGCATTCAAATAAATTTACACACACAAGAACACACATACACCTTTGTCTTACTATCCTTGTGGGGACATTCCTTTGACATAATTAATGCAGCTAATTAATGCTTTGCCTACATCTAAATGTAGCACTAATCCAAACCTCACTAACCAAAAGGAAACTTTTTTTTTATTTTAATAAAAGCTGTGGTATTTGTAAAATATCAGATTTCATTGTTGGGGCCAGCCAAAAGGTCAGAAATACCTATCCTTGTGGAACATTTGTGTATCACAATATGTGATCAACATATCTGATGTATGAAAGATACATTTAAACCAGTGATGTAATACAATCATTTTGATGCAATACAATATAATACAATTAGATGAATTATAATAATTATTTATTAAAAATGCAAACTTTTTGCCCTGGCACTTTTACCATTGTGACCCATATCCTTCATCAGTTCTGTCCTGAAATGACCCACATACCTACATTTGGGAAATACTGTAATGATTCACATGTCCCATAAATGCTGACTAAAACTGTCATACTTGTGAGATAATTCATCATTTCAGAAGTGATAAATTGACTGAACTAGTGGCACAGGCCTTAATTATTTGCTCAGGAGGCCAGCTGATAGACGATCAGTTGTTCATGATTAGAGCAAGAAGGCGAAAAATAGACCTGATGCATAGCTTTTGCTATTTTTGCAGCCATTAATGGCAGTTCTGCTCACACCAACAGTCATGTTCATTCTCATTGCAGACACGTGACCACGTATCTGAGCCATGAAAATCTCATTTGAAAAGATTTCTGTGGATTTCTGTGTTTACACGTGTGATTTGTGTGACTTCACCTGTGTAATGTGAATGTATCTGATTCACATTTGTGCCGACAATGAGCACACTTTGCTTTAAAAACCTAGTGGGCAACAGCATATAGACATATATAGACAGCATATTGATGCTACTTTCACACGTACAAGTCACCAGTCACTGTACTATGAAGTCATAGGTAGGCGTTCCTACTACTGGTTGTCATAGTAACATGGGTGGCGCATCTAGCATTCCACTTTTGACAACAAACCAGTTTGCTTGCTGCTAAAATTAAACATTCTGATGGAAGAGCGATCTTATATAAAATTCACCAGCGTATATATGCCTCATTTCCTACGAGATGAAGGAGAAGCGGAGTGTGCTTAGCCATCTACCTGCGGAAAAAGCACAATGGTGGTGCCCAGGAGCCGGACCGTAGTTCTCTGTGTTTCGCTTACCCAGATACACTGGGATTTTGCTCGATTGTAACAAAAAATGAGTGTTTCTTTATTTTATTTATTTATTTATCTCTTTAAACCCTCTGATATCCTAAAATAAGCTAAGCTAAGATAATTGGCTACTGCCACAATGGCACTGCTTCTGCTAGTGAGCAGGGGGTGGCCACAGATGACATGCACTCTACTGTCTTCACTCCCATTGGTAGTTGCTGCACTAAGTCGCTCCAAATTTGCATGAAGTTAAACTTTTCTCAACTTTCCAAGTCGCTGGACACGCCCACATCCGGTCTCCAATGGTCGCCGTCGCTCATGTCAACGGAATTCGCCAGCTCTCATTGAAAATGAACGATCTCCGGTCGCAGTGTCACTGTGAGTCGCTCTATGTGTGAACGTACCTTTATAGACAAGAGAGAGATTTGTTTCTAATGTTTTTAGCAGGTAATAAGAAATAAAATAAATATGTTCTACTTAATATTTGACCAATTAGCGTAGGCCACGCCTCCTTCAGTGGAACTGACTGGCACACAACACCATCATTGAGATTAATGGGCACAGAGGCCACACCTCCTTGTGCAGGATTGATAGGCATAGAAGCAGCGTTTCCTTCATTGGGACTGATGAGCACACAGGTCAAGCCTCCATCAATGAGACTGCACAGAGGCTACACCGTCTTTACAAGGACTGACGGGCACTGAGGCCACACCCCATTCACTGGGACTGACAGACACAGAAGCCTCACCTCCTCCTTTATTGGGACTGATAAACACTGAGGCCACACCTCCTCCTTCAGTCGGACTGACAAACTCTGAGGGTGCATCCAAAATCATCAGGGTCATCCAGGTATTTCTCGCCTACTGCTTAATGAATACTGAGAATTCGGACATACTACTCCTTTGGCGTACTGCCTTTCTCCTACTGTATAGTAGGGTAGTTGACACAGCCTCCTCCTTCACTGAGACTGACAGACACACTAGTCACACCTTCTTCACCTTGACTGAGAGACATCAAGCCCACGCCTCCTCCTGACTGACTGATGGACAGTGAGGCCGTGCCTCCTTATTCCAGCCTTATACCATGTCTGACCAGTACTGACATACTCCTATCTTTCTCCGACTCTCTGCATTGGTGAAATACATATTTAGGTATTTATTCAGGCATTTGGCAGAAGGGGCTTATGCCTCTTATTCCTGTGGAACACACAGGCTAGCGTAGAGTTAACAGATATCTGCACACAGATGTGCAGTGTTTTTTCACAATATTATGAAGTGTCAATTTGTGAATATTCATAAAGGCTAATGAAGTACCCCAGTAAAGCTCGGCTATATTGCAGTCCAACTCTCCTGAGTAAAATGTGTCCTATATTTAATGCATAACCAAACATGTATGCAAATGTAGGGAGGAAAACAATCATTCACACTGTATACATGTATACACACAATACAGTATATAGTGTATCATGTATATTTATACAACTTATACAACTATATAGCTGTATATATATCCAGGGAGAATAAAATGAGTAACTGTAGAGTACAATTAAGGGGTAGGGGTAGAGGAATAGAGGAAAAAACTCATCTATGCAAGTAAAATGTAAAAATTCTAAATCTGAAGGTGGGAGATAGAGAGATACTGTAGATAGATAGATAGATAGATAGATAGATAGATAGATAGATAGATATTTATATTCATGTTAGCATTTATAAACGAAGGCTCAGAGTTAGCTCGTCTTCTAAACTTTGCTTATTTTTTTTGTTTAGATGGTCACTAAAGTTCTGCTTGTACTGATTTTCCCTCTATCCAAGATGCACCAAACAGATGTAACGTTTTCTCCCTCCAAGAAAATATTTTATTCATGATTTATATGAAAGATAAATCTTCAGAAAGTCTTAGAGCTGATGGGCATACACAATTTAACATCTGTCTTCCTCAGAATAATTAATAGCACAGAAGAGCACTGGGGACCCAGACGTCAGGACTTTTCCTCCCCTTCCCTTTCTGTAATTATTGTCAAAAACAAAGCAAGCATGGATTTGCATCTAGCAGTTGTGTCACTGTGTTCTAGGCTTGGGAAATAAAGGAAGTAAAGGAGCTGATTAATCCTGGAACTATACAGAAGTACTGTTGTAAATAATATAAAGGCTGTAGATGTGTTCAGTTTTCACAGCGTCATGCGGTTTCTTATGCTGCCACGCCCTGTATATCATGAGGTGGCACCACATGTTTTAATGTCAGTGGCTCAGTTTTGCTTAAGGTGTCACTCTATCCCCATAGGACTTTACAATGTAGATGATAATGCATATCACAAGTGGTGTGTGTGTGTGTGTGTGTGTGTCCATAGATTTTCTCAGCCTATGTTTGGCAGGCCCCAGAGGTCATCTAATATAACCTGACCTCACACGTAACATTTTGAAATAGTAAGCTAATCCTTTACTTTAGGATTACTGTAATGTCTGCCTGAGGCGTAGCGCGCAGAGACAGAGGGACACCGCAGATTGACTGCAGGACTGGACACTATTGGATAAATGACTGTGTTGCTATCGCCCTGAGTGACATCCTGTTGCCCAAAATCCAAAGTGCTATATTTGTTGCAGCTATTATGAAATAAAAACCCTCTGAAAAAGGCCACTATTCGGTTTGAATTGATTCCCTGAAAACTCCTGCGGTGAATGGGCTTTCATTTTGATGGCATTACTATGGAGAGAATGTGTTGTGTCAGTTTCACCTCTCCATTACTTTGTCCATTAGGGTGAAACCGCCTGATTTTATTTCTCGCACTCTATTTTCTGTGATAAAATGGAAATTCAAACGCTTATTAAGTCTGAGTGACATCTATGTCTGGGAGCTGGAAGGAAAGTAAGTCAACTATATCTCGTTTCAGTTCATTTTTGCTCAATTTCCCTCTCGTGATCAAATATTTCACTTTCCAGTAGGGTCCTAATGGGAGTGTCAGTTTCGGGAGGCCCTATCTCGCTGCTCTGCTGCCATTAGCGGCTCTCTTCGACTGTTTCAAATTTCTACCTGTCAACAGTAAAAGCAACGGGTCTCCGTTTTAACTCGTTTCTCTCCCGATCTGCGTTCAACTAATGTCGTCGGTTCAACTGCCACTTTTAAACCACAGGAGAATATTGTACAGAAGCTGAAAGATTAAACCTGCTTGTTTTGGGTGTTAACTTTTCTTTGCCTTTCAAGTTTTTTTTTTTTTTTTTTTTAATTTAAAAACACAATCTATTTTGTTCAGTTGCACCCAATGGTATGTTGTTTGACGAGCACTCATTTTGTAACGACTTTCTCTTTGGCCTTATTTATCCTTTATTTTAAGCAAGCATGCCAGTCATCCACCCTCAGCACACCCAAGCTTGAACATTCTGGTTTCTGACAGAATTGCTTGCTTATTAGTAATTGGCGAATAATACAGGGAAGGCTCTTGCTCAAAATAATTTTTTAAACATCGAACCACGCCTGAAAAATACTCTTTATCTATTCATTGTGTCGCTTTTAAAGCTCTATTAGTTTGAAAATAAATGACCTTTGATGTCGTTTCAATGAAACGCTCTCGGTTGTGAAACTTGTAGAAACTGTGTCGTACATAGTCCCCCCCCCACACACACACACCCCCATTCCCATCCTAAAATAAGCCCTCCATTTCCTTTTTGGTTCTCCCTGGGGACTCGTTGTTATTCTGTTGTCTTTATCTAACCTTGTCAGGAAGGTCTAGATTGTGTTTTGTTATATAGTCAATCCTTTTGCAGATCCTCTAACATGCGTGTTTATTTAGACTCCCATCGTCAGGGTGACATGACATGCATAATTTTAATGATATTATGACTACTTCCAAAAGCATGTGTCTTTCTCTGCTGGTAAAAATGAATCAGATTGATGGCACGTAGCACCTAAATGGGTAGTGGCCTGGGAAAACCTTACATATGGTCAAATGTAGACATTTTAAAGGACTATATAGGTTGTCCTTAACTGAAACGTGTTTCTCTTTTGCATGTATCTCAACCAGAAGTGAAATTCTAGCATTTCAAATGCTGATGAAGCCTAAAAGTAATAAAGCCTCTACTATAACCTAATCTCCTAATGGAAAAACACCAGGCGAATTTAAAAGAATGATGTATTTCCAGTAGGAAATGAGTTATCTTTTTGATTATCAGCATCATCCATATCAGCCTCTGTCTCATTACCTGAGATAAAAGTCACTCACAGCATTTCAACACGAGCCTCATTGTCGTCTCATTACCCCATTGATATCTGTCCACACTAACATTGTTGCTGAAATAATCTGTTAATTCTGTTATGTCCGTTTGCTAAATCTCTTGTCTTTTTATTAGGACATCTACACATTTTGTACGGCTTTCGTCGTGTGTTCTGGCAGCCTGTACCTGATTGCAATACAGTATGTCCATTTGGCATTTATTTGACACATAGCGATGCAAAAACCTGATTAAGCTATGAGTCATTGCGTGAGAAAAGCACACTTAGCTAGCAGGTTTTTAGTTTTAATGGCATGTTTATATGCACAACTTGATCTCTGCAGGTAAATGCCACGGCAAGGTTAGAAATTAGCCTAAATAAAAACATTTCCGTGTTATTTTGATCAAATATATTGATGTTCTCTTAACGAAGACATGTCAAAGTATATTACTGACAAAACCTTAGGTCACGACCCAATATTGAATTTTGCCGACTTCTGATGGGTTTTCCCGGACCGCCGCACAGTTCCCAAATGCATCGTGCTGCCCTTTCAAGGTGCATCACTTTATTTCCAGCAAACACAAAGCACAATAAAGTGTCACAGAACGTGAAATGTTAAATAACTGTTAGGAGCCACTTCACCGTATTACCCCACCATATGGAGAGCATGTCAGTGCTGTAGAGAGAGAGGAACAGACCACGCTGATTTTGGAACCAGAGTGTGAATAGAAGATGTTTACTCGGGCTTGGCTTTCAGTCAGAATCACAGCTTTGTGAAATGAAGTACATTTTTAATGTTTCATCCAAGGGAACATCTAAAACCAGTGTTAACTGTTTTCTTTATTCTAGTGTTCTCATCATTTGGAGAATTTATATGGATGAAAAAAAAAATGATGTGAGATTTATGTAGTGTGTCATCTTTGCATTAAAAATGTTTTTTGTATTTATGCAAAGAGCAGGAACTGCTGTTGTTTTCTTTATTTTTCATTCGTAGGATTTATTTACTCATAAATGGGCAAATGTTTCTATGTACTCTGACATTCAGATGAACCCACTTTTCCCTTAAAGCATATGATTTCCCCCCCCACCTTTTTTTGCACCATCATAGGAGGATAATTGTACTTGGGCCAAGAGCGTATTGGACCATTAAACCACTACCTCTCCCAGTAAAGCTATTCTCCTTTGTGTAAATGCATTGGAATTACTTTCAGGGGGCGTTACAGAAAGAATATGTGAAAGGCTACTTATTCTCCTAATGATTCTTTGTCCTTTTAAAAGTCATCAGGCTCATTTAGAAGTGGATATGTACAGGGGAAGAGGTGCCCCCTGAGACTGAGGTCATCTCCATATCCTCACCCAAGGCCAGGAAGCAAGTTTGTGTGAATGGACATCTGCCACTTGAGGTTGCTCGGGCTGGTAATGTAGGTTACGTGTCTGTCATCCAGCCCACAAGCTTCTATTAAGTGAGTGCTGTGTTTTAGCATGGCATCTTGTGAGAGTTAAAGGTACAATAGTCTTACTAATAGAAATAACCTGGAAAAGTTGTAGAACATGTAAAAGAATCACTGTTTAAGCAGTGGCTTCACCACAAACATACAACGTGGCTGAGAAAACCCATTCGGAAAACTGTCATTCGGACCGGAATGTTTGTCTGTGTTTACATGTACCTCGTGTCAGTCTTTTTTATAGAGACTTCCCTTTGGCTTTTCACTCCACGTCCATCTCAATCTGTTTGGAAGTGAAACCATGGCTGAATTTGCTGTGTGCCCAGAGCAAACCAGATACTTTTACTGTGAGAAACATGCAATGCTTCCAAAAAATTCAATTCAATTCAATTTGATTTGTGTAGCGCTTTTTACAATGGACATTGTCTCAAAGCAGCTTTACAGAAACATATAAACACAGGGTACAGATTTTAAATGCGAGTGAGTTTATCCCAGTTGAGCAAGCCGGTGGCGATGGTGGCGAGGAAAAACTCCCTAAGATGTTAGGGAAAACTCCCTAAAAATGTCAAGACTACAGTAGACATTGGTAATTGGTCATTCCAAGATGGAGAAATGTATTACTGGTGAATGGGACGAAGTTGTATGTGGAATTAACAAAGTTGCTCCTGGACATGTATGTAAACGCAATCTGTCAAAAACGGTTTGAACGACCAGCTTTACATAATGAATTAAGTAAATACATTTTTATCACTTAGAGAGCCAGGTAAGGTAATGGTTGATGAGCCACCATCATAGAAATATATGTAGTGCTAGCTAACTCACATGCAAGTAAAGTGACATTCAGCTGAAAACCTCATGGGAGCTCATTACAATAAAAACAGGACAATGAAGGCACTCTTGATCATTCTCACAGCAGCAAATCAGAACGGAATTCTGCATGCCTATCATCTTATTACTTTGCTATTAAAGTGGACAAAACCATCCGTTTTACAGTCCGTCCAGAAATTAGCGTTTTTGCGATGAACGCAAAATCAAGCAAACTTCATAATATTCAGAGGAGCTTGCAATCTTTCAAAATGACCACAGATTTTCCACAGATTTGGGCCAACACACGTCATGTGTCATCATCACAACGCAAATACAGCCAAAACATGCGTTGAACACAGCTAAGTTGCATTGAGTACAGCTAAAAGTTCTCATTTACCAGCAAGAATGACTGCGAAAGACCATGCAAAACAATTTCGTGCAATTGCAGTTTTGTCAATTCGAGGAGTTTCCCTGCAAAAACAAAAAAAAACCACAAAAAAGTCTGCAAGTTGCATCGCAAATTTAAAAAAAAAAAAAAAAAAAAAAAAGCAAAATCAAGCATGGCTGCAACAATCATAAAAAAACTCTTGTACGGACTGATTTTTCTGGGACTATGCTTTGTGTACATAGGCAGGAGTGTGAGGTGGGTTCAAGGAGAAAAAAACCCCCGCTGAATGTTTTTGTATTCGTATTTCTCCTACTTAACCACTAGAGCGCCAATCTTGACTAAGCTTGACTAATGCAACTTTAACAAGTTATGATATTTGATGTTTAGTGTAAATGTATATAATATATTATACAAGGATGTCTAGAAAAATATTTTTCCAGGGCGTATCCTGTGAAACTTTAATCCTACTAGAGTATGTCTTTAACACCTACGTAGATGGTGTGGTTTCAAAAGCATTGCAAAAAAGATCATTGCCAAAGAAAAATAGTGTTGTGATGAAAATATCAGATCAAGCATAGTTCAGGTACACACCTCAATTCTTAAAAACAAATTACCACATGGAAGTCATCTCACCGGAGTTCATATGCATGAGCTGAACAATATCAGTCTTTGATGAGTCCTGAATCCCAGGAATCACAACACTGTTGTCAAAGAATGGGAAAGAGTGCCAAGCTGTACTTCCCTGTAGCAAGAGAGCTGGGTTCATAAACAGGAAGAGAATCAAGTTCTCCTATCTGACTTGAGAATCCATGCAACTTCCCAACCCTTTGCTCACTGTGCCAAAAACAAGTATGTATATTCCTTTAGAGTGTGTATGTTGTCAAGTTTTCACGCGTTTGTGACTTCAGGCATGGGCAGGCCACAGCACTGCTCTAAAAAAAGACCTGCTGAATCACTCCAATTTGCTGTAATCATTCTGGGCTTTTCATCAAAAATATATCTCTTGTGCAAAAAAATGGCAAGACTGAGACTCTGAAATCTGGGCTGTTTTACCCTGAGGAAATTCTCTGCTCTGTTTTGTCAGTCTGATTTATGGGCATTTGATGAAAAATGATCAACGTGACTCTAAATTATGATCCATTGACTAATTCTTTACTTTTACGAATGCTCCGTTGAAAACCTAAGGCATGTGGGCAGTGCAGAATTGTTACTCATGTAATGAAAAGCAATGTGGAAAAAACATTCAATTTGATAGTGAGGTACGTCCCAAGAGCTGCTAAAGAGACATGTGGACTTTATTGGATTTTGCTGCCATTTTAGCGGCTCTGTGACAGGCGTTGTCCCTTGGGGCAGGTCGGTTGGTCCAATACATCTCCCAAGGTCAGTTTACAAGCCACCTATGCCTGTGTGTTAAAGAAAGATTGAAAAGAGTGATAGGTCAGGATAAAGGGACAGTTCGAATAAACAGAATTTACATTAGTTATATACATATGTCTGATTTCTTTACCTACAAGTGGATCTTTAGTCTGGGGTGGCATCGGATGCAGCGTCGAAAACCGTGCTGAATAGGTCTGTTTGAGTTTAAAATTCAAGAGGAAAGGAATCCATCTGGAGGATGAATAATTTAGATGGCTCAAGTTGGTTCCTGTTGCTGTTGTTTGTGCCGTGCTCCCCCTCCTCCCAGCAGCCCCCTGAACAGATGTGGCTCCCGAGGCTTGTTCTTCACACTCTGAGGTTAGATATGGCACCGCACATGAGGGACCGCAGTGTGGTGGATAGACTGACTCAAAACAAGTGATCACACCTTCAGTGCAGGTTCACATGCTCTGAATCTTCTGTATTCAATATCATAAGCATATATGATGTGGGTTTGCTAAGTAGGTTTAAATCTGGCCTTGGCATGCAACAGTTTTAATATTCTTCAGCTTCAGCCTTGGCTAAAATCGCAGAAATCACTGTTATTGAGATTTTCAAGTCTTGGATTTGGAGCAAAATTCCCATGTGTGCGATAGAAAGTCATAAATATATGCTTATGGGCTTTACTGATGATATAGAAATTGTGAGAATTGGAATATAGATTAATAAAAGAATTCAGGAAGTAACTGCAGCGCACTTCCGTAACAATTGTAGTTGTATTAGTTGAACATAGTACACACTCATTAGCCACTTAAATAGGAGAACCTCTAACTTAAGCACTCAGCTCTATCTGCATGATTTTATGCATTGTGCTGCTGTCACGTGATTGGCTGATTTGGATAATTTCATGAATGTGCAGGGGTACAGATGTTCCAGAGGTTCAAAGAGCTGAAATTCGTGTACTTGAAATTGAAATGTAATTTTAGTTGACGCTCATGTCACTCTAGCACAGGGGCGTTAGCTGAACTGTTAATCTTCTGAGGGCTGAGCCCAGATTGTTCTCCATCAAAAAACTTTTAAACACATACTTCTAAATAAACTGTTTCCATGCCGTTTTTTTTCCTTGCATGTGAGAGCTAATTGTTTAATTAAAAATGTTGGATTTATCGTAAAACTTGCCTTGGGTGTTATGACTGTTTACCGGACTACCAGACTGATAAAATATCAAATTTAAAAATATACAAAATTTGGCTGTGTAAAACGATACTAGGGTAGTTTGGTGGTGGTAGCCAAGGGGAGACACAACTAAGTGATCATTGTATGGGTTTAGCTGCTACAGTGCCATGCGAAGTACAGTACTTTAGCTGTCCTTAATCTTGGCTAAAATCATGTTCACATAACTTGGAACTCATAGACGTTTTACACACCTTGTTTTCCTGCCTCAGCATGAGAGGATTTTAGTGTTTCAGTTTTAACCCTTTTATTGGTAAAAAAACAAAAAAAACAAACATCACTGCATATCCATTTTCCGCTCACACTAATTGACTGTGTGAGATAGCGTTTGGCAGAATTGAGACCTGTCAGCCAGTAATATTGACGGATTTCCCCTCGCACTGAGCGCCAGAGCGAGCAGCACACTCAACAGCCTGTAGTGCGACAGCACGCACTTCCAGGTTGTCAGTGACACCGTTTACCTTGACACGTGTGTTTTGTTTTGGTTTATGTCCTGTCTCCACTCTTGTTATGTTATTGGGTATTTCCTAATGTCTCAGCTGTTTTGTGTTATCCCTTTGATTACGTTTAGCATTGAAAACCCTCGTGTGTCTTTGTTCGGCGCGAAGTATTGTTTCTGTGTTTTGCCGCCAGTACTCTACCGAGCCGTCTGTCCTGTGTTTTCGTTCCATGGTATGGTTTTGGATCCGGTTTTCGTTTAGGTTGTGATTCCCGTTTACGCCGTTTTACCATGTTTGCCAATCGCCTGACCTTTTGCCTGTTTTTGACCACGAGTTTGCCATACGAGTCGGATCTGCCTGCCTTCCTCTCTCCTTATAAAGCTTTAACTGCATTTGTATCCGTCTCTATATCCATTACATGACAATAATACGCGAGTATTTCCACATACTTTCCTGTAAACCCTGTCTGATTGGTCTTGCCTCCGTTCAGTGGAGATACAAAATTACAACTCTGCTGTCTTCTGTTACTGACTTTGAGTTACGTAGTGACAAACCGCTCCAAGTGGAGAATTATTCAGGGTTAAAGTCCAAAAAATCTTGAATGCCCAGGCCAGGTTACACCCCTGCTCTAGTGCACAGGCTGTGTTTTGTATATTGCAGAGTATGGCAACTGCGATTACAGTATACATTAGTATAGAACCTTAATCCTTGTTCCAAGTGGTTACTATGAACCACATGGCTACACTGTATTGAAGGATTACAGGCTAATTTCTGAACTGATTTAAAAGCATCATTATTAGAGTAAATATGGTTAAAAAAAAGAGAGAAAACGAATGACGAAGAATGCCACTGATTGTTGCTAAACTGACTTCATCTGAGTTAGCAATTATACTAATACCTAGCAGTATTAGCAAAGCTTAAAACTATGACATAACTAGCTAGTTCTCCATAAAAAAACACACTTCTGCATCTTTCTCAAGTCAGTGAATAAATAGACCACGTTAGATTTAAATGTCTTAGGTTTCTATACAAAAGGGATTATGTGGCATTGTTGTGAAGAAAAAAAACTAATGCTATTGATAATACAACATCACACCGCCATATTACCACAGATGTAGATCTTCACTAAACTTATCCCCCCCCCCCCCCCCCCCCCCCCTTTCTCTGAGAAGTCTGCACAAGAGTCTGGGAAAAAGTAGAATTTCAGAAAATGTTAGATATTATCACTATCACAGTAAGACACCTACAGCCCCAAAGTTCTAAACATGTTGTCTTAGATATTCCCTTATTAATCTGTACTAACGCAACCTTCCTAATTCACATCACGTTTCTGTGTTTTCATTATACAGTTAATTAACTTTTAAAATTAGCACAGAAAGACATGATATGTTGCCCAATATCTTGCACGTCACTGCAAAAATAACTTACATAAGTCCCATAGGCTCTGTGCAGGATTAAGTTAAATATCACCATAACAACATTTTAATGTTGTTTGAGTTATTTATTTATTTTTTCTTTTATTTTAAATCTACTGCAGCAACCATGGGAATGTGCAAACTAAGAATTTCATTGTACATGGAAGCTTGTGAATATGAACTCAGTATGAATTCAAGAATCCCGATCTGTTCCTCTAACAAAGGAAAATATGATCACATAACACAACACTTCTGTTTAACACAATACACAAAAGGGCAGAATTTCAATGACAATAAACTGATGCAAAGCAATATTCAGTGTATATTTTCATGGCCATTCTTGTGAGTTTATTTATTTATTTATTCATTTATTTATTTATTTATTTGGACCAGGTTTTCGTTTTCCATGCATTCATGCGTTCTATGAATTTGTTTATGTCTCTAAGTTTCCATGGGTTCTCTAGTAAGCATGGGACTGACAGAGCTAAGGTGTAACAGCATCTAAGGGTAATACAAATTGTGTGCAATTTAATTTCAAACTCATATATTAATGTAAAAAGTGACCATTAGTTTGGCAAACTGGTCTAAAGTGTCACAAAAAGAATAAATCATCTGTTCTCGTTAAATCTTCATAATGTTTTTCTGATCTCAGTGCTTATTCTTGCTCTCCTCCTGCAGTGTGTTTGTGCGAGGTATGAGGCGGCGTGTCTCTCTTTAAGAGGAGCAGAGGAAATTGTGTGTGTTGGGGGGGGGGGGGGGGGGGGTATGGTAGTTAGATGATGGTGGGGGGTTGGGGGGGGTTGATGTGACAGGCCTTTGGAATTCCAACCTCTCTCTCCTGGCGCCCGCACTAATCAACCCCTGTAATTTATGCAGAAAATATGATTTATATTTAATTTCACTACACTTGCATTGTTAATTTGAGATGTAATTAACGCGTCGCCACGGCAACTAATTTCTCAATGCCGTAAATTATCGCCGCCTTTTCATCAAAATTCAGTTACTTTGGCTCCTGTGTGCAATGTACTGATGCAATTAGGTTACCGGGGCAACCTGAAAGTGTTCATTTTCTTTTGTGTAATTGCAGAGAGGCAGAAGTTTTTATAACAGGGATTCATGTTCACTTTTTTTTTTTTTTTTTGTTCCAGAAAGAAAGCTTGCGCATTTTAGCACCTCTGTAAAGAGGCCCTGCTAACACTGTGGTACAACAAATATGCCCCCCTGGCTTTCTCTCCTGCTCTCTGTTTCTGTCTCATTACACACACACACACACATGCAATAATCTGATCCTTTGACTTTACATAAGTATCAGATTACAATGTTTATCTCTTTCCGTCCAGTTGACTTTCTACTTGGCGTATCAGAATATTGCACACTTTACCTGGTGTGTATGTGTCACCTCAGTCTCAGTTCTTTTGTTCCTCATTAGCCGTTTGCATCTTAATAAAGAGGATGTAATTTGCTCGTGACACATTGGGAGCCTGGGTTTGCCATCAGCTTCTCTGTTGGTAGGCGCAGAGAGGGAATAAGTTCTCCAATGCCCAGTCGTCTCATCGTCCTCCCTCCTCCAACCCTCCCGAAACTGGCTAGCAGTGGAAATAACAGGTCATTGGCTCCTAAGCTCTGGTTAACTGAAAAGGTAATTAAATTTGTAAGCAGGCTTTTTGAATCTTCCGAGCCTGGCCAATAATACGAGTGGGGATTACAGCCATCCTGAGGCAATGCTTGTAGTCTTGACTCCTCAGCAGCGAAGGCTCGGGCCTTCTGACCAGGCCAGATCTGCAGCTCCAAACCATAATTAGCTTCAGTTTATCCCTAATAGTCCTGGGACACAGTTCAGCACTGACGGAGGGATATTTCTCATGCAAGAAAACAAAACATAACTTAAATGTGGCCAAACATTTCACTTTGAATCAGTTCAAATGAGAACATTGTGGCGTTTAACTAGCAAGCGCCAACATTTTCTTACCAAACAACATATTTAAAATGCCACATTATAAATGAAAAGACTTTCTCCCAAAATGGTTGTCTGTGCATTTGTAACTGCCTTTCATCATTTTAAAGGATTTCTTGCTCTCGCTGGAACGTCCCAGCGCGTCTTACGCAGCTGTCAGCAGTAACCTCGACATATCCTTAGTACTTTGATATCTCCGTTCTGTTTGATTCCCTGTGATTTTACCAGGGGATTGACTCGCTCTATCTATTTCTGTAAGAGGGGGGGATTTCAGGGGGAGAAGGTGTTTTATCCTGCTCCGTTGTCCCTGCTGACAGAAAACAACCGATTACAATCATTTACAGAGACAGCGTAAAGCATGAGTGGGAGGAGAGCCGGAGGCCTCTCTGGACGGGCTCCTCGGGGACACACCGAAAGAAAACGCACCCTGTTTAAAAGCACGGCCCTCAGCACACCGATGACACGTTCGATTTCCACTACGACTACTTTCATGATATTCTGCTTTACGAAGACGTCGAGCTCAGAGTGACTACCAGCCTCTTTCAGATGAAGTGGCTGTAGCATAATTACTGCTGCTACTTTTCAGCCTTTGATCAAATCTTGTTGTTTTTTGTGTCTGACATTCTCTCCATGTGCGTCAAACGCGAGGAGCTTCTCCCTGTTTATCCATAATGCATCGTGCTCATGAAGTGGGGGACGGTAGCCTCTTGGGCAAGTCTTGATCATATTGTTGATGTTGTACAGTGCAGTTATACAGTTCTAACACCACATCGGTCTGAGCAGCGACAGAGTTATTTCCATCTTAGAGAAGGAAAAGTTATATGCTCGATTTTATACCAGTCGAATTCTCACGTCTCAGAAGGTTCCGATGTTAACCTTTCCATAATAATACCTCATTCACACGGGCTTGTATGGCAAACACTCCACAAAATCCAAAGACTAATAATAAACAAACAAACAAAAAAACGTGTACTTATTAGACAAAGACAAATGTATAATCGTTGATATGGTGACGTTTTCTGTAAGGAGACGTTTATGTAACATTTACAGAATGAGTTTTCAGTGTCAGAGCTTCATAACAGTGAGTTTTCCACCATGGCATGGGAAAGTCTTTGAGACTTAAAGAGACAAAAATAAGAGAGGCTGGCGATACCAACAAAAGTGATACCAGGAACTCAGTTGTTTTGCGGACATTCCACAATATTAAATATATCCAGCCATCCATCCAAGCATTTTCCGTACCGCATATCCTACACAGGGACGCAGGGAGCTTGGAGTCTATGACATACAAGGGGCACAAGGTGGGAAACACCCTGGACATGGTGCCCACCCATCATAGGCCACAATCACACACACACACACACACTCCGGACAATTTAGAGATGCCTACATTAGCCTACAATGCATGTCTTTGGACTGGGAATATCCGGAGGAAACTCGGGAAAGGAATTGAATCTTTAACCCTGGAGGTGTGAGGCAAACGTGCTAACCACTTAGCCACCGTGCCCCCTACATTAGGTAGCATTGGCAAATTGTTGTAGTATACCAGGAATAAAACACTCCAGGATGGTAACAGCCCTCACACCACACTATTGTTAATTATTTTCCTATAATAGCATGCCCTGTCATATGAATGGGTCTGTGAATGTGGATGTGAGTGTGCCCTGCGATGGACCAGCACCCCATCCAGGGTGTACCTCACCTTGTGCCCCATGCTCCCTGGGAAAGGCTCCAGGTTCCCCGTGACCCAGTAGGATAAGCAGTATAGGAAATGGATAGATGGAGTATGCCCTGTCATATTTTATTCCTTACTTACTCAGCACAGACACTTTTTCCATGATAATGAAAGTGTTTTTAGAAAGTTTAAGCTTCTGTATAAAGCTACGATTAATGACCTGCAGTTCACAAATGATTTTGAGCCTTTTCATATTCGTTTTCAAGCTCAAGTTCAGTGGATTCATACATAGTTTGTTATTTCTTAACCTTGACATGATCACAGGAAACAGTTTCCATAATCTCTCATTTTTACTGTGTAGTAGAACACAATGAACGATGCAACTATGATAAACCTTTCATTTTATCTTCTCTTCGAATGGAAAAAAAAACCCACAATAAAAACACATCTACAAAAAGTTTATTAAGCATGTTTGCTTACTGAAGTCTAAAGGAGTATTTGCTTTTGTCACATTTATTCCCCTTTTACCGGTGCAAGGGTCCCTGGAAGACGAGTTACCAAGGAACACAAAATTTTAATTAGTGTATTTTAATCATTCAGGCTTTTCGAGCTAATCCACAGACCCCTGAGAATTCCCAAGATGCAGCACTGCACTGCTTTACCATTTATTGTTGAGTCTATTATAATTACTGTTAGCAGGTGGGGGCTGGGAGACATTTATTATGTTTTTCCATCTTTATTATAATTACTGGAAAAAAAAAAAATGAAAGGATGCTGTTTCATTAAGTTTAGAGATGATGCCATGTTAGCCTCCTGTCCTCTGTCTCATTGTGGTTTTGTGCTTTAAAGCAATTACATTCGCTTTCATTCACTGGTATTTATACATTTACAGATCCATGTAAAAAAAAAAAGAAAAGAAAAAAGATAAATAGCAAAGGATAGAGAAAAGGGGAAAGGTATGGGGGGTGGGGGGGGCGGGGTATGTGGAAGAGATGGTCTTAATGAAGGGCTTTTCCGGGGCTGCCTTTCAAAATCCATCTAAAGCTCTGAAATCTGTGTGTGTCTGTGTGTAAAATCCAAATGTTTCAGATAGAATAATTGGAGCCGGATCAGAACCCATGAACAGACAGGAGGATGTGTTTTCTTCATTTACTCACTCAAAAAGAAAATGAAGATAAGACGTTGGGAGTAAGACTTTAAGCCTCGAGCTTTGGGTGTTCTACAGGGATTTTTCCCCCCCTGAATCTTCTGAAATCGTCTGTTTTTAATGTCAGCGTTTTGCAGCTTTATTTGCAGCTTGTTCACAGACTGCCGTCTATGAACTGATGCTTAGAAGCGAATTTTGGAGGCTGTGGGGTTTTATTTTTAAATGCTCGTTGGATGATTCATGGGGCGTGGCTTAAATAAACAGCTCTAATCTGATGTGTCTGTATGTACAATTTTATCATTTCATATCATGTCCACATTCTACATACTGTAATGTCACATACATGATACAATCTGTCATGATATCTGCTTAGTACAAAGTTGGACCGTTTTCTTTATTTCTAAGTTCACTCCTGCCTCATTTTCAGAATTCCAGCATGTATGATGTATATTTAGTGCCGAATCATTTGGCTATTTCTGTGCCCCCTCTGTAAGTCTGCAGCGTTGCTGACAGCCCTGTTTTTTTCATGTTTTCATGGAAAATTCCACATGTCCTTATTAGCTGAGAAAGCAGAAATATATTTCGCAGCAGATCCCGGGGAAAAGAAAATTAATTAATGGAGCACTGTGGCGAGCGAAAGGCCAGCGCAAGGCAATTATAGTGTCTTTGTGAAGTGTCAGGATTTTGGAATTATAGAATCAGGCTGGACCGCCGGCGGTAATTATGGTCGAAAGAGGAAATCTCCTCACACCTTTGCTCATATTCAACAATTTTCAACTCAATTTCTAGAGCTCGGCTCTCTCTGTGCTCCTGTGGCCTACACTGATTTTGTAAGACTTAAGCACGTCTACTGATTCGGGTCTTTAAATCATTTTTGTCTAAACTATACAAGTATAAAACCATGACTACTGCAGTGCTTGAGGAAGACAATAACTTTTAAAAGCCTCTAGAACAGACTGTGTGCTGACAGCTTTATTATATACAGCCAGTATTCTTTATTCTTTTCTGATATGAGCAAAGGATAAGAAATTTATCCTGTCAAGGGGACTAAACCACAGTAGAGTTCTGAGCATCGTTTCTACTGAAAAATCCCACATCATACCCAGTACTGTAATCCACAGTAGGCTTAAACTAGGCCTTTGTTGGGTTGGGTTGTCTGCTTTACACCGTATGTTGTGATGTGGATTTACCTCTTGTTTTTACAGATTAGGACCAAAGTGATGGCTTTGGGGTCTTCAGCCGGTGCTCGGTCTTTGTAGACACTTTAAGGGTTAGCTTCGAACCCTTTTGTTATGTCTGAGGTGAGCATGTATTACGGATAAGCAGCTATTTGGACTGCACGTTGTCATTTTGGTATCATGCTAAATTAAATTGAGACGTGACCCTAGTCTTAGTTATTCTTAGCCGTATTGTGGCATTGAGCTTAATTGAGGTTTATCACGGGGAAGATTTGATGGTGATGTCTTCACTGTTTGTTATTTCCTTTCAAACCTGAGATTAGATTGCTGGCAATCAGGCTCAACAATCTTTAACAAATCTTCCTCTCTTGATGTGGAATATGGAATGTGGATGAGTACAAGACTGCAAATCACATACAGAATGGAGCAATTTGTGATGTTAATGCTTTTCAGCGACTCTTCGGGGAAGCGAAGACAAACACGCAATTAGTGTGTTTGCCGGCTCGAGGGTGGATCAGAAACTGTGAACGGCGTGTCATCGACAGGAACTGAAATCTCAGGTGAGACGCTGGCGAGTCACCTGACAGCCTTTCCACTTCTTCATTCCCAGTGTGGAATACATGGATACAGGATATCCCTTGAGCCGAGCGCATCAAAGGCTGTTTTCTTAACCCTTAACAAAGTGTTGGTATCTCTTAGAAACATGGCGTACCTTACAGTCAGTACGTTTACATGGACAACAATAATCCAATATGAACCCGAATAAGACGATACTCTGATTAAGAAACTAGCATGTAAACAGCGATTTTTGATGACCTTAATCTGACTAAAGTCATACTCGAAGTAAACACAAATCGAATTAAGACGTATGGAGTATTCCTGTTTTAGTCGCATTATCGACGTGTATTATAGACATGTACACACCTATCACACTATTAACATCGTGTGGGAGTTTTCACCGCATTTTGCAACAGGACACGTACACACACGGCAGTGCTCGACCGTTTGACGGCAAACAAGAGAGCACGGGTGCGTCCCAAACCGCCTACTTACCTACTATATAGTAGGTGATGTATCTGAGCTACTATATAGTAGGTAAGTACGCAGTTTTGGACGCAGCCCACGGCTTCAAGCAGTCGTCTATTAGCACGTATAGCACGACAAATAATTAACTTCACTTGAAGCGTTCTTAAAATTAAAAATAAAAACACCAAAACTGTATACGGTACCATAACGAAGACCAACTGTATGTCGATACGTGAAATTCTGGAGGGAACGTAGGACGGCGTGGCGCGGTGATGTAATGACGTGTGCTGTTGATCCATCTATGTTCTATGTTCTACAACATGTAAAACGCGAACATGAAAGGAATATTGTAAAAGCGACTCATGTAAACACCTTAATCACAATACTGTTTTATTCAGAATACGGTCAATAATTAGATTACTGCTGTCAATGATGACCTGGTGGGTTATTTCCTCTGGTACACTAATAACTCAATATCACAGGTTAATGTAAAAAAAAAAAACAACAACAACAACAATGAATTGTGCCATGAAGATGCCAGTGTCTTGACCGACTGCAATTAAGATAGAGTTCACGAGGCCTCTTTTGGTGTTTTACCTTCTGTCAAACTACAGACACCAATGAACTCTGCAACTTCCGTTGCAATTTCCGTTTGCTATACAAAGTGTGATAACACCCCGTTGGCACTTTTTTTTTTTTTTTTTTTTTTTTTTTTTTTAAATTGTAACTACAATTCAAAAGGTCCATCCACATCAAATTCCTTCCAGACAAATAACTTCCAAGACTAAACTTACGTGACAGCAGTTACCTTTTAATGCTTAACCATTAATGGTTAGTTTATAGCTATAAATAAGGCAATTCAATATGAATGTTGTGTTTCACATTAGCACCTATAAGTACAACCAAGAACGAATGAGACACATTTATGGCATTTAAACATATTTAATAAAGAGAGATCAATCGGTTGAGACCGACCGATCATCTCAGTGGGAACTGATATTTTATTACCGTCCCCAAAGTTTCAAATTCAAGTGTAGAAAGTAGTGAGCGAGAGGGGAAAGGAAGAAAGGAAGCACACGTGTCTTAGTGTTGGCGGAACTCTCTGCGTGCTCGATTCACTCCTCCACACTTGTCAATACCGTTGTGTGTGCAGAAATTTTGGCACCTTGTTCTCAATTTTAATGACCACACTCTCTGATAGTGCTCTGCGTGCTCTCCGGGCATCTTCCCTCACACTCTCTGTTAAAGATACCGTTTAAAAGCCTTAGACACCTGTTTTGAATTTGACACAGGACAATAAATGTATACGTCTTCTTAAAATAATTGTTCTACATTCGGCGCTAATGTCTCCAACACAAATGAGTTGCCTTCAGCCAAAAATAACCGGTTACCAGAAGACGTTACCGTCAGATCTTACCTATGATAAACCTCATCTAAGATTAACACTGTAGCACGGTTACCTTTTAATGCGTAAACCTTAGATTTGCATATCTTAAAATGCACGAAGATTAGTTTATGGTTATAAATCAGACAATTCGAATTGGTTATATTTTGTTTCATAGTGGTGATTCATGTCACGACTAGCGCCATGGACTCTGGACTGATGAGATGCATTTGAATTTGAACAGACTTGTCTCTCCATTCATTTTTAAACATTGTTTTACTTGGCCGCTTTTCGAGACAAGCCCCATGTAGTGAGTTCGCTGAGTTTTTCTGTGTGATTGTTGCGGCCTTTTTTCAAAATTTGTGATGTAATGTTTGTGCTTTTTTTGTGGAAAACTAATTGAATTGGCGAAATTGCAATTGCATGAAATAGGTTTGCATGAAATTGTCTTTCGCGGTGAAGTTTGTTGGTAAATGAGACCTTTTAGCTGTACTCATCTTCGACGCACATGAATCGAAGGGGGCTTGCACATGGCGCATTGTGATGATGTCACACGATGCATCTTGGCCCAAATCTGCGGAAAATCCGGGATTCATTTTGATAAGTTCCAAGCTCCTGCAAGTACTGCGGCGTTTCCTTGATTTTGCATTCATTTCTGCGACCACAAAATCGCAACATCCTGGATGGATTTTCTCACCTTATATCTAGTCTGTTCTGACGAGCTGCCTTCATCTAAGTCATTTACATAATTACACGTGATTGGATAAGCTGTGTATGCTTATATGTTTCAGTTGGTACGTTTGTCAGGTCTGCTACGATATTATTTAAAAAATAATATGAAATTTGCTATGAAATGTTTTCGACAATCTGGTTTTATACTACATTTGTCCAAGTTCGCAACAATAAGGCACTGCTATTGATGAATGCAAGTCATTATTTATTTATTTTTTTGTCCTTGTAGCTTATGTTCTTGTTGTACCACTAAATGAATTCAAACATGGAGGGACTGGAAGGCCTTAAAAAGGCTGAGGTCAGAAAAGGAGCAGAAGATGATGAGCTGTGTAATGCTTCTGGCGAAGCGAACGCATGTTTCAAATGAACAGAAAAAGAAATTGGGCTTAACTGAAACCATATGGTATCATGCTACAGAAGAGGTCTGCTTAAGAGGATCATGGCTGAGTAATAAAAGGAGACAGTAAAAGGGCACGTGTGGCGCTTTGGGTGCATGATCGGCATTCTTTCTCATTCAGAACAGGTCCTTTAAAGGACCAGTAGTGCAAGAGTGAAGCCTATTAATGAGAGCGCTCAATGCAGTGGACACACACGCACACACCCACACACACACACGCTTAGACGCACCATCATGAGAGTCTTAAGCCAGTGCTCTCAGAATGCTATATTTCCTATTAGTACTTTGTGTCTATAATTATTACTATTAAACCAGGCGCCCTTGTTGTACCCTATGTAATTTTGTAATTATAATTAGGATTTCTTGATCTTGTCTCGTCCCTTGTTCTTCTCGATATGACTGTGGAATTGAAATGTGTGCCTAAGTTTAATCATAACAACCCTCTGGATAAAGAGGCATACTGCACCAATTACTCTCTTTTCTCTCGACTGATACACTTTCCGAGGCTCCGTCATGACATTGTCTGGTTCTTTTCTCTTTTTTTTTTCTTTTTTTTCCCCCTTTAATGGAGTGTGGAATTTAAGAGATGTTTTTCTTTATTTTCACACCGTTCAGCCTAATTAAATGAAATGAAAAGGTATTCTTTGAGTGCCGCGCTGTGAAACTCAGGCAGCAGATGACTTTATTTTATTGTTTAACGTTTAGGTTTAATTCCCTCGACGTGCGCCGCTCATTGAGCCCCCTTTTTGTCATTTTTATTGTGGCTGTTTGTTGTCATTTAAACAGGACAGGCTGATTTTCAACTTATTGTCCGTTCGCTCAATGTCGAGTTAATATATTGCCGCAAAACACCGAATTCATTTGAGAAATGGCGCACACGATAAAAGACCACTTATTTATCCTGAGTTAAATGGGAAACCCTTTCAATTTCTGGAGTTAATAAGTAGGCCCTGGATGTCCATGAACAGAGCCAGTTCTGTATGACAGTTCTGTATTAGCACTCGCAGTGTGTTTGTTCATTTGCTGTAGGTTTTCAGTGGCATATTGTTGGTTACAGACTGACTGCTTCAGCTTAAATTGGTTGCAGTGGTGACACTGATTATCCAGGCCTCAGCGAAATCTGCTGGTTAAGTAACCGTGTCTGCTCCTACAGCAGAGAGAATGCAGAAAACGCTCTTCTGCTGTGTGTTAAAGGAATACTCTAATGTTTTTCAGCAGTGTGTGTGTGTGGGATTATCACGACAAATTTCTCAGTAGCGAGAAAAACTACAACTCAGAATTCACTTACAATGGCGGATGATTGGAACGTTTTGAGGACATGAATTCTAAAGTTGAAGCAGTATTTGTAAATTCAGCTCTAAATCGACGGTATGCATACACTTTATTAGGAACACCTCTACACTCACTCATTCATGCAGTTATCTAGAAAGCCAATGATGTTACAGTAGTGCAGTGTATAAAATCACATAGATACAGGCTGGCAGGTAATTCAGGTAATGTTCATGGCAACCATCAGATCTTCTTCCCATCTTCGAATGGCTATTTCCAGCACGATAACACATCGTGTCACAAAGCAAAAGTCATCTCAAACTGATTTCATGATTATTCTATGACGATGAGTTCGGTGTTCTTCAGTGGCCCTCCCAGTCACCGGATCTGAATCCAGTAGATCACCTTTGGGATGTGGTAGAACGGGAGATTCGCAGCATGGAGGTGCACTTGAAAGATCTGCAGGAGTTGCGAGATGCAATCATATCAACATGGACCAGAACCAATATTAGTACAGTGTACCTAATAAAGTGAGCGTTTTCAGAGGGAAGGATTAGTCATAGACACTGAATTTTTGCTTTTTATAGTATCGCTCTAGTGTTTGAAAGTTTGGTGAAACTCTAGAAGAGCAGCTTCAGTAAGTCTGCTCATGTTAACACCTCTGTTTTTAAATGCAAACAGTTGCGGTGAATTTGAATGCACATTACACGCACCGTGCACTTCATTACAAACAATTATACACCTGCTAATTCATGCATATATATCCAATAGCAGCAACGCAGTGCGCAAATACATGTAGATACAGGTCAAGAGCTTCCGTTAATGTTTGTCTACAGTAACTCATTTACAAGCGTGCTGAGCAGAAAAGCATTTCAGAATGCTCACAGTGCATAACATGTCAAGCTTTGGATGTGATACAATGGGAGAAGACTACATCAGGTTCCTCTCCTTGTAGCCAAGAACAGGGAATTGAACCTACAGTGGGCACAGGCTCACCGAAACTGGACTAAATCTAAATCCTCAAATGATTCTAAGAAGATCAAGCAATGTTTTCCCATTCTCCAATGCCCAGTTTCGGTGAGCCTGTGGACAAAATTGGATGTGCATTCTGCGATGCTTTTCCGCTCACCACAGTTGTAAAGGGTGATCATTTGAGATACCGTAACCTGAAACAGTCTGAACCTGCAGAACTACTGCTCACTGCATGTTTTTGGTTTTCACACCTGTTTTCTGGAGACTGTTATATGTGAAAATCCCAGAAGATCAACAGTTTCGGAAATACTCAAACGAGCCTGAGCCAACACTCATGCCATGATCAGAGTCACTGAGATCACATTTCCTCCTCCTTCATCCTGATCCTAGTTGTAAGCATTAATGAGTGTATTTATATTCAATATACCTGAGTCCTTTATGCTTTACATTATCTTTATTTGAAAAAGAAATTTTCCACTCAGGTTGTCACATTGGTTTCATTGGGTTTTGTGACAGTTTTTTTTTCTTAATGGAATAAGCTTTCTAAAATATTCCATATGTGCTAGATTCTCTCTTTATTTATTTATTTATTTATTTATTTATTTATTTATTATCATCATGCTGCAACTCATATGCAGAAGGAGTACAGGAGTGCAGTACGGGCAAGCCTGTGTGTTTTTTCTTCTTTAATGTATGCAGTGATTTGATTACACAGGCCTGAGTGTCATCTCCTTTTTAGCATGAATTTCCTCTATATTAAATGTAAGCTGCTATAGGACCCAGAGGGGCCTCAACACACTCTTTTCCAATGATGTTGTCAACCATGTGGGTGCCCCCTTCAGAGAGAGGAGGAGTAACCAGGCTTTTCATCTCTAGAGGAGGAGAGCCAGGTTCAGGCTGACTGCATCACTTCTACCGGCCCATGTGGGCTCACGCTTCTCAAACCTCCCCTGGCACGCAGTAGAAGTCTTGGAAAAGATTTTGCACTGTAGCATTTGTTTTCTGCGTGTGTGTGTGTGTGTGTGTGTGTGTGTGTGTGTGTGTTTTTTTTTTTACCATGTGCTTTAAATTACAGGCCTGGTTTGTACGATCTACACCACATTAAGTCATTTGTATCCTTTGTAGATAAGTGCTGAAGCGTGAAGTATCGAGTTCAGCATGTGAAGCTAGCTCTAAACGTTTCGAAATGTTACTTATGGTGGTTAATGGAGTGAACTTGCTGAATAAAAGCCAGCCACATGTGCAGGAGGTTGTAATGGAGGAACTGATAGCTGGAGCTTTGCTCTTCTTTCAGAATCGTATATACAGCTTGGAATAGAGGGCTATTATATCATCGTACACTCTTCGGAGGAAAAAATAAGGTCATATTCGCATCCTTTAAGGGTTCTTCAGTTGTCCATTGGAAAAATCCTTAAAGGTGTAATATTCTTAGGTTTTTTTATTTATTTACTTATATTACAGAGAACCTGGAAAATGTGTAAAACATGATTAAAAATGATGCCATGACGTCAGAACAGGTGGCTGAGACGCTTTTGGAAAAACTTGTTGGACTTCCAGTTCAGAATAATCGTTTGTGTTTGGACGAGCCTCCTGTCAGTCATTTTATAGACCCTCTTTAGCCAACATAGATCCTGCAGGTGGAGGTTTATGAACATGGATGACAGTGAGATAGGGTGGGCTCAAGGAGTTCAAAAAAAATAAAAAATTCACATGTTCAACCCACCTACTGTACCAACTTTAGGGTGTAAAGAATCCTTAAGAACTCCTTAATAAACTGTTGAACATGTAGAGAACGGAAATGTACATTCATATACTATTTTATCTACATGTAGTGTCCCAGGCCGAAAAAATTCGACGATCACACGTTAAACATCTTCATGATATACTTTTTCCAGAACCAAATAACGGGTATTCCGGTGATTAAAGCCGCAGTTTAGCGAAAGATCAAAATCACGTCTTGTTTCATTAAAGAGTAAATTGCTTCTATTCTTTTTATACTTTTTTTTTTTTTTTTTTTTTTTTTAATACAAACACAAGATCGAAAATCCCTTCATCTGTGTAGGTGTTAGAAGGCTGGAAGTATTGTTCTATTCTGTGCACCTCCCTAAAATAGCAGACATACCGGGCTTGTAAGAAAATTAGGGAATTTAATTTCCTTGAGTAATGAAAATGTCATGCACCATTTAATAAAACTCCATGAAAAAAGCCAACATTCCTCCCAGCGCAGATAGCTGTGCCCTGTGGATTTGAAAGTTAGACCGCCTGCCCCTTTTGATGTTTTCGTTCGTTTTTGTTTCCTTTTTCTGGATGTGATTTCAAATGAATCAGAACAGCTTCTTTGTAAATACGAAAAGGGAAAAGAAAAAAGAAAAAAAAAAAAAAGAAAGAAGTTGTTTGGTGTCTCCCACAACTCACAGCACAGCAATTTGCTATTGCAGATAACTCTCTCTCTTTTAAACCTGGAATTATTTTACGTTTATGAGTTTGTCTCATCTTCAAGGTCAAAAATGTAATTTTTGCTCTTTCAAAGGGTTATAACCTTAAAAGGGAGCCTCATCCGAGGTGATTAATGAGAGACTCCAGCATTTGATGTTTCAACGTTGACATTTTAAACTTATATATTTTATATGCACGTCCGGGAAGGAGGGGGGGGAATGAAGCTACGCATTCATGTGGAATAAACGGTATTGCGGAGAAGAAAGGCCGGGCTGGGTATCATTTTAATAGAACAGTTAGAGTGCAATGGTTTTTCTTGGTGATTTTTATTTGAGGTTTTTATGTGTGCGCAAGCTGATTTAAAGGCACACTAAATCATTGGGGATGGGGAGTAGTGGATTATGCATTTAATCAAGTAGCAGGCCTTGGAAAAGTGGCTGGCCGAATCGCTAGGGCATCGGCTCAGAGCCCTATAACACTCTGGCTGTCCTGAAAAGAGCCGGTACTATTTTCACCTGCCTGTGAGGTTGAAATAAACGGACGTTATACTTGACTGAAAGAGGGTGCTGCGTTTTCAGATTTAGGGCTCGATTTCCAGCATTTCCACGTGCATATGCAATTCCGTGCTTGGACAAAGAATGGAATTGAACCGATCGCCTTGTTCATAAAATCTCCCGAAAGGCCAGATTTGTTTTGAAGAAGCTCTCGGAGTTCTCGCAGGATGCACAATAGCCTATTGCAACGGTCGTATCGAAAGCAATTTTATGTGCGCAATAATAAAGCTGGGGAAATGGAACGCATAAGAATGCTGCAGTTAGCCATAAAGGCTCTATAGTGATCTTGCATTCACAGCCATGGCGCTGCTGTCATCCTGTCTCTCAGCGCCGTCACTCAACAATCACATGTTCGATGGCTCTAATGGAGACGGATGTGTGCGTGCGTGTGTGTGTGTGTGTGTGTGTGTGTGTGTGTGTGTGTGAGAGAGAGAGAGAACGAGAGAAGAGGGGTCAAAGCCAGAAACAGCGTGTGAGAACTTGCAGTCCGGTGGTGTCGGGAAAGCAAGCTGGCACGTGCACCGGTGGAACAGTGGCGTGCTGTTTGATTTCCACCGCCTGGAGCTGTGTTTGGAAAGGTGCGAGCGAAAGGTAGGCCAAGCATACACACAGCCCAGGGCCAGCGACAGCGTCGCGTTAGACGTCAGACAAGACTGCCCCGCTTTCCTGTTCATAAAACATACCCATTATTGCTGGCCCATTGAAAATTAATATGTGCTTAATGCTTGATGACTTGCATTTTCCTGAAGGACCACGAAAGCTTTTAGCTCGCTGGTTAATTTATACGTGACAGTGTTGTGCCTGACACTGCTGTAAAAATGCATGATGACTTTACTGCGGCGAGCGTTCACAATTGAGCAAGAAGTCACTGGAAAGCAAGACAAAGTTCTGGTATGACGATGAGACAAATCTTAGCCGTTATTTGAGCGACTTCGGCTCGGCCGCTACTCGATCTCGGAGATAATACGTAATAAGTTAATACGTGAGTCTTAAGAATTAGGCATTGAGCAGAAAATGTAGAAAACTGACCAGATGTATAGCTATGAAGGCTGATTGTTCAGAAGGTGTTGATTAGTTTTATATAACAGGAGCTCAGATAGTAGTTCCGGCTGGGATCCACAAGTGGAATTAAAAAAACAGGACCACGCAGTACTAATTGAGACCAATTATGAACTCGAGTGTTGTAGTACTTCTTTTCGTTTAGGCCACACCCCCTTTGGAATGAAATAAGCAGATACAGATAGTTGCTTTGAGTTATATCCCTAGTGGATGCTCCACATAAATGGTCTGTACTTATGTAGCGCTTTTTAACCTGTAGCGCTTCTATAAAAAGTGCTTTACACTGTTTATTATTCACCCATTCACACACCAACGTGCAAGGCGCTCGCCTGCCATCGGGAGCAACTTGGGGTTCAGTGTCTTTCCCAAGGACACTTCGGCACATGGAGTCACGTGGGCCGGGAATCGAACCGAAAACCCTACGATTAGTGGACAACCCACTCTACCGCCGATATGGTGAATTTTTCTGTGAGGACATGTTTATTTAGCATTTTTGGAAGGAGTCTCCAGCGTCAGAGCTCTGCAACATTCATAGGTATAGTTGTGACTTTGAGTTTTCCGACATGGGAAAGTCTTCAGGACAGGATTTTACCCTGTAACACGACGAGCTGAATGTTTGTCTTATTAACATCAAAAGCGAGAAAAAAAAATAAAAATCTGAGAATCAACTATTCATAGCTGTAATAACATAAGTGATACCAGAAACATGTTTTAACATTAAACGTAACTATAAATGGATAAGAAGTACAAATGTATAACAGTGTTTAATAAATAAAATGTCTTAGGATTGACAAAGTAGTAAAAGAGGAATGAAAGGCATCACACACGTCATTGTGTACATAAAATTGACCAAGTCCTGTGTGTTACAGAGGTTTTCTATTTTTATTTAAATGCATTAAATGCCTTACTCAGCGGCCTCTGATACAAGCAACCCTCAGGTACTTATTACAATTCCCAGAGTGCACTGCTGAGATTTGAACTGTTGCTGAACCTGTTTTACCCAAATCCAACACTTATGATTATTAACAATCCTGGAAAAATCATTCACACTTACAAAAATAGACCAAAAAAAGTGTGTAAATCTTGTACGTAAATTTCGTTCATCAACTCCAGATGTTTGTACATACATCAGGCCATACATTGTCCGTGAAAGGTGGTCAAATTGTTGAAAGAAACTCTCATCCATTTGAAAAATGTCTTAAATAAACATTGTATCCGGCTAGCATTTGTTTTCTCGTCCTATTTGCTCCGCTGGGGGATTAGAAATGCCAGTCATGCTGAGTGACAGCTCTCGAATCACATGCTTTCAGCAAAGTGGCTGATTTTTGTCAGGCCTTGTCAGCGAGACAGAGCGCCGTTATCAGGAGCACCTTGTTTGGAGACGCGCAAAACCGCTAAACCCGCAATTCATGGGAGATCTGTTTACAATCTGCGGCAGCCTCTGACTGCTAAGCAGGCTGCAGCGATGCACCAGCGGCTGCTCTGAGGAAAGGAGCTGAGTGATTACCGCAGCCGTGCCGAGAGAGCGTGTAGACCAACAAACAGTGCTCACACACACACACACACACACACTCAGAGAAACACAGAGAGCTACATCAGAGCTCATTCTGATGCTCTCTGTCCTTGAGCTGGTAAAAAAAGATGGTAAGGCTTTATTAGTTAATCTGTGTTGGAAAGTTGGGATTCCCATGATGCACCCTGACTGACCAGGATAAAACGGTTCCTGAAGATTGCTCTAAGATTCAATTCAACTCAGTTTTATTTGTATAGCGCTTTTTACAATGGTGATTGTCTCAAAGCAGCTTTACAGAAACATATAAACACAGGATCCAGATTTTAAGTGTGTGAATTTATCCCTATTGCGCGAGCCTTTGGTGACGGTGGTGAGGAAAGATGTTAAGAGGAAGAAATCTTGAGAGGAACCAGACTCAGAAGGGAACCCGTCCTCATCTGGGTAACAACGCATAGTGTAAAAGTAAAGGAAAAGAGATCATGTGTGATACAGGGTGTCCCAAAAGTCTCAAATCATAGGAGAAATGAACACTTTCGAGCAAAATGTTCGTACTTATTTTCTCTTTTTATTATTATTATTTTTCAGATAGCCTTTAAGAACGCCTTTGACTGAAGAAGAACATATCGAACTCGTTCTCATGGCTCAAGCTGGAAGCAGTCGCCAGGTCGCGGTAGACTTGAACAGGAAACATGGCGAGCACATCACAGCACACACGACACCGTCGGCAAACGGAGTCAACGTTGCGAGAGACGACTCCTCGTGTGTTTCGAAAGTGTTCGTTTCCCCTGTGTGTGGAGACTTTGGGACACCCTTTAGTACAGTTAGTCTCGAGATATAGTTGTTTCAAGCTGTGAGTACAAAGTTAAAATAAACAAATAAATAAATAAATGAATAAATAACAAAATTTTAAACCCACTAAGAAATCCTGAACCGCTAAGATTTAGTTGAACATAATTGATGTATAACGTATAAGCGCGTATGTTTGTTGTAGGTTTACAACTCATCAGTTTTGTGGGTCGGAAACACTCTTCAGCTTTTTCAGCAGCAGTACAATACGGGATGTGCTATTATAGGAAAATAATCAATGACAGGACACGCTATTATAGGAAAATAATCAATTACGGGGCATGCTAGTATACTGTAGGAAAATAGTCAATGACAGGGTGGTGTATTGTGGCACGATGTGAAGTGGAGTTACTATTACCACCCCAAAGTTCCAGTAACAGCATGCCCAAGTGTTTTTATTCCTCTTACACCACAACAATGACATTTTTTAAATATTAATTAAAGAACAATATGTCGTACTCTCTATCCATTTATGGTCGCATTTAATATTATTGAATGTCCGTGAAAGAAATTAATTCTTGTCATCAGTAACATTGTTTCAGGTATAACAAGTCATCCCCTCACAAGCCTCTGTTTTTTTATTTATTTTTATTTTCTTCTCTTGAATTTAATAAGCAAAAAGTGCTGACAGGAGACCCCTTCCAGAATGTAAATTAAACATCTCCTTCCAGTCACCATATCGACATCTACACACGCTTTAAAAAAATAAATAAAAATAAATCAGTTAATAATGTATTAGAACTAGTGTATTAATATAAACCTTGCACCCGGAACCACTAAAGAAAATGAACTGACACCTTCTGACCAATCAGAATCGAGCATTCAGCGGTGTCGTTTTATAAAGCTGGAATAACGTCTTCTATGTTCGTGACCCGTTGTATTGTATGTAAGGCTGTTTTGAATGCGCAGCATACGGTTAATAACGGTGACATTAACTTACTGTCATAACGTGAGCTTGAAGTGAACGTTCGTAGTAGTTCTGAGTGATTGACAGGTGTTGTTTGCTTTACATTACGTTTCGCCGTTTGTTATTCAAATGAATTCAGCCAGACTATTTCAGATGCAGGTTATATATCGACTCAGCTATTAAAAACGAAATATAATATTTTCTACTGTGCTGCCCAGTAAAACGCTATTAATATCGACTCTATTGCGTCGATTATATTAAAATGTTTATTTTCTCGTCACGGGAAGTTACGTATTGTTAAGTGGATATTAGGTGTATTTTCAAGCAAAAAAATTATATCTATATCCATATATATATATATATATATATATATATATATATATATATATATATATATGTATATATATATATGTATATATATATATGTATATATATATATGTATGTGTGTGTGTATATATATATTATTAATAATAATAATAATAATAATAATAATAATAAGCGAAAATGAATGGAGGTGACAAAGAACTGTGTAAGAAAAGAAAAATCTAGCCATCATAAAAACAAGTTCATTTTATTTTCACTTCATTCCGAGTAGATCTTTTATTTACGCCAGCGCAGACGGAGCGAGAGCATTGCTAGGAAACGTCTGTGTACTGCATCTGGGACTTTGATATGTATTACGGCTTTGTAAATAAATCCACACAAAGTGGCAAGGGGAGAATTTTATCTGAAATGTGGTATTTAGGCGATTCGGAGTGAATGATGATATGTGACAATCAGTCACAGCAATTAGTGTTGCTGTTAAGAGGCCTTTTTGTTTTCTCTCACCCATACAGAATGTCACAAATAAATCCTCACTCGCATTTGCATATTAATTGGATCGGAGACGTCAGGCATCTTTCATTAAGCAAAATGATCTGCATATTTGGAGACATAAAATAGTTTATTTCAACGTGGGAAAAAAGAAGTCATTGAAAATTGACCGCGCCGTGGATGGAGCCTGACACGTTAACCCGTCGAGTGCCGGATATGGCTGAAAAAAAAAAAGACAAACCCCAACAGTTTCCGAGTGAATTGGGCTTTGTGAGTTAAAACAATAAAACAAAGCTGAGCACTAAAGAAGACATTTGTACGGACTGAGTTCAGTGGTGATTAAATACGCTTTTTAGATAATGTTTGCATTAGAACTGCTCTGTCTCTGTATGGAAATGTATAAGCCTAATGTTTGCGTAAAAAAGCCAGGATCATTTCAGGTTATCTCAGTACTTTGGCTACAGGCTGACTCACTGAATAACGTCTTATGTGTAATCAGAACACTGTATAGACTCACGGAATTGGGAAGATTTATAGCTTTCTAATGAAACGCTACACGAGCTGTTTGCACGGCCGTTATATATTTTTTCCGCCGCACTGTACTACTACACGAGCTAATGTTCTCCTTATAAATGTGTCTGTCAGATGAAAAGCAAACACGAGCGAGGACTAATTCGAGATGGCAAGCCAGTACAGACCTGGAGGGAGCCGAACGTGTCGGGATCTTCGCGCGTCAGACGTAGCCGTGCTTTGTTTGCTGTCGTTCTGAAGGGAGGGGGAAAAAAAATCGACATCGGTGTGGTTCGATATGATTAAGGCAGGGGGAGGACGGTAATGGAAGGGCTGTGTATCGAGGGGTCTACATGGTTAGGGGCTAGACTTGTGAATAATTTGATTAGGTTGCAGGGGAATATATCTGAAGGATTATGTAAATGGACTTGCCCCCATGCCGAATTCTTTTGAACTCCTCAGAACTCGCATCTGCTGGGGTCGGCAGCCAGACAGGACGGCTTGCCTGCACCGCCGCCGCTGATTCCTCTGTGTTTCCGTGAAGTGTTTAAAGGTCATATCGGGAACAAACAAAATTGCCCCTGATAGAGCTGAAAGGGCTTCTGTCATAAATGGCTCAAATTTATCTTTTGTTGATTAAAAATGAATGATAATTGTGAATGCATAAACATTTGCCTACCAAAGATTGGGGTTTAATGTGTTTATTATCCCATCATAATTAGTCTTCATAGCCTAGGCTCTAACGTTCAATCTAAGCCACATACACACACACACACACACACACACACGTGGTAGTACACACTCTGTATTTTCCAGGCATTTTCTAGCCTGCCGTCTCACCCGTCTTGATTATGAGATTTTTTTTCCCCCTTGGCCTTATTTGGTATATTTCTGGGTGGGGATGTGTTTGTGTTGGGCTCTATGGCAACCAAAGTCAAGGTGACCAAGACCATGTTGAACACATTAGATTAGCCGAACACAGACACAGAGACAATGCAGCCTGCACAAAACACAATTTATCTGCTGCCTGATTGGAGGCCTTTCAGAAAGCAGCCCCGTCTGCCTGCCTGGACGTCCGTCTGTCTGGGGATTTATTACCGGGTGAGTGTGAGCACTGCTCTTCTGTTGCTCTGCCTCTGGCTGTGCGCGTGCATGTGTTTGTTTGTGTGTGTGTGTGTGTGTGTGTTGGCTGAATGGACCGGCAGCGGACCACGTTGGGCCTGTTAGATAAAACAGATTGGACCGTGCTACTGTCCGGGGTGGAGTTTTAGGCATGCATGGGAGCAGTTTTATTTCACCTCACAGTTTCAGGAATAATAATGTACATGTAAAAGAACATGGCGCTTTTTTTAGCTGACTTGATTACACAAGAATGGAAATTATATATATATATATATATATATATATATATATATATATATATATATATATATATATAATGTTCTTTCTGGTTGTTAAGTTTTTATAAATATATTACACAGTGTATTTATGATTTGATGGTATTGGCCCCACTTAGGGTAGTAGATATATTGAAAATATAATATAATAGCAAGTGTATTGTATATCAACTGGTTTGAACTCCTCCAGCTTGAGGAAGACAAAGGAGTTTTGTCAGAAACTTCTGTTTCTCTGGAAACTTTGTGTACTGTATACAACCTACTATTATTACTGACCTTTACTGCTGTCACTTCCTGGATTCATTCTTCAGATTCATTTACTGTACATATATACACTCACTGATCAATTTATTAGGAACACCTGCAAGTTCAAGCGATTATCCGATCAACTGATCACGTGGTAGCAGCACTGGGCATAGAATCACGTAGATACAGGTCAAGAGCTAGAGGCAATGTTCACATCAAGCATCAGAATGGGGGGAAAATGTTGTCTCGGTAATTCTGACCATGGCATGGTTGTCGGTGCCAGACGAGCTGGTTTGAGTGTTTCGCTTTCAATTTACTGATGAGCTGGGATTTTCACAAACACGACAGTTTCTAGAGATTTCCACGAAACGCCAAAAAACATCCAGTTTTTCATGTGGAAAGAAATTTACATTGAGATCATTTTCAATTCTATAAAAGAACATGGCACTTTTTCTTAGCAGACTTGATTACACAAGAATGGAAATGATATATATTTGTGATGTTCTTTCTGGTTATTACGTTTTTATAAATATATTACACAGTATATTTATGATTTATGACTTACTTAAATGTATCTACTATGTATCTACGCCTTGTATCTACTTTGTATCTAGAGCAGGGGTGTCCAATCTTATCCGGAATGGGCCGGTGTGCGTGCAGGTTTTCATTCCAACCAAGCAGAAGCCACACCTGAGTCTATCGAAAGCCAAGATCAACTGATTAAACAGCTGGAATCAGGTGTGGCTCCTGCTTGGTTGGAATGAAAACCTGCACCCACACCGGCCCTTTCTGGATAAGATTGCCCACCCCTGGTCTACATGTATCTACGCCTTGTTGATGAAAGGTCAGAGCAGAATGGCCAGATTGGTTCGAGCTGACAGGAAGGCTATTGTACTTCAAATAATCGCTCTTAAGCAGCCGTGGTGATCGGAAAAGCATCTCAGAACACGTGACACGTCAGACCTTGAGGTGGAGTCAAGAGCTACAACAGCATTAGACCACATCGGGTTCTACCCCCGTCAGCCATGAACAGATATCTGAGTCTGTACATTTACATTTACATTTATGGCATTTGGCAGACACCCTTATCCAGAGCGACTTGCATTTATCTCACTCTGAGCAATTGAGGGTTAAGGGCCTCGCTCAAGGGCCTAACAGTGGTGGCTTGAACTCCTCACCTTCTGAGCTGTAACCCAGAGCCTCTAAGCACTGAGCCACCACTGCACCATAATGGGCACAGGCTCCACCAAAAGTCGATAAATGAAAATAGGAAAACATAACCTGTTTTTTTCCCTAATCTTCAACAAAATTACCTCATTTGTAAGTCGCTTTGCATAAAAGCATCTGCTAAATGAATCAATGTCAATGTAAATGTAAATTATGTAGATATAATCATATGTAGACATCAAAAAAAAAAAATCAGTAGAGAAAAGCACTTAGTTTATTAAATTTCACGAAAATCCCTGTGAAACATCATGCAGTGAATATTATAATGGATGCAGACTCTAAAGGGCTTCAATATCCTAATTCTGATCTTAAATATCTCATGAAAGGCTTTTAAAGTTCATAATCAGTATTTTTAATTTGCTTAAAAATGTGTGTGGTTTCTAATATCAGGAGGCATATATTTCAACAGATCGAGTAATCGGACTAATCGATTGATCGATCTTCAGACCAGCTATATGCCACCATGTTTAGCAGCTGAGCTCAAATCTGGCAACGCATGCAGATAAACAGCAGTAATAATTTATTCTCTGGTCAGCGCCGGATCTGCGGCTCGGGGTCTACGCTCGGGCCCGTTGCTTTTCCGAGGGGAAATGTTAAACGACGCTTCGTAGAAAGTGCAGCATGCTTTCCTATGCTGTAAAAGTAATCTCTCTGGCAGATGCTAGATTCCGGCAGCCTTCGGAACATAGATGGGAAGGTGCAGAAAAACTGAGATTTGTTGCTCTTTGCGAGCTTTGTCTCTGTTTCTTAATCAGGTCCGCAAACATGTGAAGGAGTGAACAGAGAACTCTGCTAGTGCTGTACTCCTCAGATGATCTCTGAGATTGTGGAGAATTTCGTAGGCTAGAAACTTCTCTCTCTGTCTGTGGCCTTGCTCTGAGTGTGGAATGCACGGCGCAGCTCATGGCCCTAACAGGAAAAGTGTAAGGCTGAAAGCACGGCGCTCACACAAACACGCACACACTTCTGGAGCCGTGGCGTCTTAGGATACTGGTTTTAATACACAGCTGTTTAAGGTTTTTCCTCTGAAACCAGCCTGGCTCACGGCCACTTGTCACCGAGGTTGTAAGTGATTTAAGGGCGACAGCTGGATAACCAACATTTTATTTATATGTATTCAGATTGCTTTTGCTGCTGGCCAAGCTCATTCTGGACTTTGTGTTCGCATTGTTATCTACCACAGAGGTTTGCATTAAACAGCTGAAATAAGAAGAAAAAAAACAAACACGGAATAAAGTGGAAATCTTAACCGGAGGGCAGTCTGAATCTGAAAAGCGTCTGCTTCCTCTTCAAAATCTAACACGCCGGAGAGGAAAACAACATTTCTCAGGAAGGGTCAGGGACATGCTCGCTCTGCATTTGTCCACATTTCTTCTGATAGCTGGAGAAAACCCCCCAGAAATAACTTTGTGTTTGAGGGGGTTGGGGGACTGATAGAGAATTCAGATGTGTGTTTTTAACCTACACTCTACAGTTCATGTCCTCTGAAGTCACTCTGACACCTACTGTCTGTGTGTGTGTGTGTGTGTGTGTGTGTGTGTGTGTGTGTGTGGTTGGGGGGTGGGGGGGTTTAATATAAAATAATGCTGCTTTGGAGGCACCTGGATTTTTGATCAAGCTGTGTGACTGAGTATATGTGTATATGAATGTGTGAGAGTGTGTGTGTGTGTGTGTGTGTGTGTGTTTGTGTGGCTTGGGGGAGGGGGTATTTTAATAGAAAATAATGCTGCTTTGGAGTCACCTGGATTTTTTATCACGCTGTGTGACTGTGTATATGTGTGTGTGTATGTGTGCGCGTGTGTGTGTGAGGAGTGATCCATAGGCATTATTACCCTTGAGAGGTGAAAGGTCAAGCATTAAGCAAACTGCCTATTTCGAGGCGCGCACTAGAGATCTCACTCCTCTGGCCCTGGAAATCCTCTAGCGTCTTGTCTAAATAATCAAGAAGTCCTTCGGCGTAGATGCTGCCCCTGATAAATAAACACCAGAGACCGAGACTAAACACGTTATTATGGTGGATATCGATGCGTTGTCTGAAACTATGTGGATTTTCTCTCCCTCACATCGGATAAAGCAAGCACCTTGTGTTATCTAAGGGCTTTATATTTGTATTTTGTATTTTTTCCACGGTAGGAGAAAGGCAGGAGGCTCCTATGGCCTTATACTACAAGTTTACCTTTCATCCATTTTTTTTTTTTTTTTGTCCTGATATGTTTTTTGACCTTCTAAAGAGGAACAGTAAGTTTTGACCTCATTAATTACAAAAAAAAAAAAGAAAAGAAAAAAGGAGGAAAAACAATAGAATGGTCGGAAGAAGGAAGTCACATCATATCAAAATGAGATTAGGAACTGAAGAAAGGGCATAAAAATTCTCCTTGAAAATACACTGAAATTACAGTCTCTCAGAACACCCCTTCTTTTTCCTACCACGTAATGCGTTGGCTGATATTTGTGTGCTTATTAACTTACACTGCTGTATTCCTGTTGCTCCTGTCCATTAAAACCCCTGACTAACTTCAGTAGCAGCCTTTTTTTGACTCCGTGCTGCCATGTACTTGTTGACAAATATGTGGCACTCCTGCAAGACACACACGCACACTCACACGCACACGGCACATTATCACACACTCAAAATAACCCAGAATGCCGGTGGTCCCATATTAGGTAATGCAGCTCTACCAGAAAGGAAGTGAATGAGAAATTTATTGACAAGCTTGTGTAAGTGTAGCTCAGCAGGAAGAAAAGTGTGACCTTCAGCTCAGGCCTGTTCAACACCTGCATTGTATCACCTACCAACACAAGTATGGGTGTCAAAACAGACTTAAAAACATGCACAGCCTTGAGTAGTATGAGAGTTTTTAATACAATCATGTCTATCATGACAAGACATCCATGAGTCATTGTGTGTTTTGGAAGAGCTTCTACTTTATGGAATGACATTCTGCTCAAATCCTGTTTGCCCTTATCAATGCTTCGCGTCTCTTTCCAATCGTTCTATACAGCATCCCAAATCAAGTGAAATTATTTTTGTGCCAAGATAGGGCTGGGCGATATGACAGAAATATCATATCACGATACTTGAAGACATATCACGATAAATAATTTAGCAAACAAACTGTCCGCAAAACAGTAGTAACGTAAATAAAAAAAAAGGTTAATCTGTCTTTGATGGTACTTTTCTTCAATGCCTAAAAAGACACAGAAGGGTTTTTTCTTATTACGTCAGATCAACGGAATCCATTCAGTACCATTGAATTTGTAATTATTAAAAACATTTTTTAAAATTGCGTTTATCGTTTATCACGATATCGATATTATATCGATATATCGTCCAGCCCTAGTGCCAGACAGACTCATGGTTTAGCCTTTTAATAGCTATTTTTTTCGTTAAAGGTTTTTTTTTTCCAGCTGCATTATGCACAGTTCTAAACAGTATAGATTTTGTATGTCAAGAATTGTGCTATATTTTTAAATGATTTTTCATATAATTTTGGTTATCCCCATACTTGACCTCTTTTTTACTGATGCACAGTTTGGAGAAAAAACTATCCTTAAGTTAAAGCTTGGATATTTTGTCAAAATCTTGACACAAAGGCACAAAAACTCTCTACATTTAAATATACTCAAGTATTCAGGGGGGAAAAGGTAAATATAATGGATAAAATGAGCTGACACTGACACTGATCCTGCATGACTAGCTAGTTCATCAAGGAAACTTTTATGCTAACTCTGACAAACCTACAATTTGGCTTGCTGCTTAGCTAATGATTTAATAAGGAATGTTAGGAACAGAAACAAAACTCAACTAGCTGGGTAATTTCACTAGCAAATTTCCAGAACTTAGCTAGCTAGCTAATTTACTTAGATAAATTATACAAATAATTAGCTAGCTAGTTTTAGTAGCTAATTTGCAAGACTTACCTAGGTGATCTAACAAGCTTAAAGTTAACTCAACATACTTCTTTAGAGTTGATGGAAAGTATTAAATGCTGATTTCATGGGATGCAACAGAGAGGTCTGGTCAAGAATGAATCGGTAAATCCAGCAAAAGACGACATCTTACAGCGGTCAAAATTCAAACATAAGCCGGGAAATGTTCGCGTACTCGATGTATTCCATTTCAATAATACTTTTTGAGAAAAAGTATTACCAAAGTATTCCAAGTATTCCAAAATAATATTTAATAATTAATAAAATAATACTTAAGTGTAGTTTAAAAAAAAAAAAAAAAGTCAAATTACTCAAGTCTTTTCCATAACTATATACACATGGACCATTCTGTTTACATTTTAAAATATTTCAAAATGGAAGAATGGAACAAAATAGCTAAAGAAATCGGATATGTCTGAAACGTTTATGCATAAAGAGTTACTACAGCACTGCACACAGCTGCATATTTATTACAGTAAGAGTTTGTTCTGTATATTGTGTTCTACCACTGGACTCACAGAGATAGCGCAGTCTTTTGCAACGTGCCTCACTTGAATTTTGTTCTATTTTTATCGTGATTTTTCTCCTTGAAAAGGAGCAAAGCGAGTGTGGGAGGCGGCGCATGGCGTCCCTGCCTCCTCTTTAGGAAAAGTGACACTCTGCCTTTAAAAAAAAAACTTTTGAGCAGGGAGATAAGGAATTTAGTGGCTTTATCAGAAATGCCTCTGTTTAATTTAACAGGGTGAGGCACTTAGGCTCTGGCTCCGGCCTTTTGGCCCTAGTCATATATTTGCAAGAAAGTGGAAAAGCTCGGAAGCTTGAGAACAGATTAGTGGGATACAAATATAGAAGTGACACTATTAGTCAGGTGCTCGCCTCAACAAGTGGCCAGCTCTGATAGGAGTGCGTGCTGGAGGCTGTGCTGTGCTGTTTCTGCTACTGCTTCTGGATTGATTGCAGTGTCAGATTGATTGGAGCAGTGAGGCATGGCCCGTTTGTGTTTCCCATAACTACTGACCTCCTCTCTTCCTGCTCGAGGCTCTCTCGTTCTCTTTTCCTCGTTGTCCCTTCCTGCCAGCTTTGCTCCCTCCCTCCTCCCTTACTCTGTGCAACAGTTGGTGTGTGTTCATCTTGGCTGCACTCCATGGCCTGTTTGATGTGGTTTGCAGAAGTCCCGATCTACACTCCCTGGCTACTCTTTCTGTCATCGGTAGACCTGCTGTCTCTTCAGCCTCCATTGACTCCGTTTAACCTCCGCCTACCTACGGCACGTTTAAACAGCTGCTCGCCTCCCTGTTCCTCTCTAGAGATGAGAAGATTCTTATTGTGTCATTCTGTCAAGAGCTGATTCACTGTTTGCTGTAGGATTTCAGTTTTTCACAGGGTCTTTGGCTTCGATATTCAGACCTTTCCTTTACACAACATATACTGTTCAGGGGCGTCTAATGATGTCATGTAGCACTGAGCCAAACCAACAGCTGAATTTCTGTTTTTCAGGCTTAAATTAGCCACGTATATTATCGCTTCTTCAGAACCATACAGCACGAAGTTGCATTCCTCTCTGAAGAGCATGCTGTATTTTCCATAAAGAGAGAGAGAGAGAAAGCGAGAGAGAGAGTAGGGTACAGCAGAGACAAATGGCCCTGCACAAGTCACTGTTGATTCAGAGGACTGTGCCGAAGAGAGGCAGTGACCCTACATGGGCACCTTTCCTGCCTATACCGGCACGTATAAGGTAAACCGATAGGCGAGTGAAATATCTCCCACTTACACAAAAGAAGGCGAGCTGGAAGAGGGCAGACAGGACGGATATGGATTTGCTCACAAAGCTGATAAGGTCTCGTTTTGGAAATAAATAGTCTTTGCCAAGAACATTCAGTCATGCTAAGTAGAAGAGAAGCTCCAGTTCACAGAGGCTGCACACCGGACAATCTGAAGCTACTCCCAGGGAAATGGTATTATTAAAATCCACAGTTGGTCCTGTCCATTCGGAGGGAATTGCTTTGAACTATTGACATGATTTATCTCTGCAAATACATCCAAACAGTTTTCATCAGTTTACTCTTAACACCAGTTCTGTTTAGGACAAACTGATCCGTTGCGCTTTCTGATTAAGAGTGGTACAGTAATACCCGATTTTTCAAATCAGAACTAGGCTGTGCTCTGATTTACATATTTATAATGTGCTATATTGTTTGGTATATCTGATTTGATAAAGTACATTCATTCAGCTTTAGTAAGCACTTTACCCTGGCTGCACGGCAGGAATAAACCCTGAATGGGACCCCAGACCAGTGTAGGGCATCAAGAACAAAAGTGTTCAAATTTCGAGTAGACGTTCCACTTACTAGCTTGTTCTTGGGAGGTTGGAGGAAACTGGAGAACCCAGAGGAAACCCGCTTGATCACGTGGAGAAAACGTGAAACTCGACACAGACATTAACTCGAGTTCAGGAGCAAACCTGGAGTTGTGAGGCAGCAAAGCTTCTCTCTGCACCATCCTGCTGCCGTATGAACATCTACAAAACATCAACAAAGATTCATCACATAGAAAGATCTTTTACAAGAAGACATCATGGAGATAAGAGCAGAGAGAGAAACTGCATTAACTTGCCGTGTAGATGAGACAGCAAATAAAAGTCGGATTTTTGTTTCCTGGGATAGAAATCAGACTAAAAAAAAATCAGATTTGCTCTCCTGTTTGCCTCGCACCTGCAGGGCTAGGGGTTCGAATCCCGCATCCGCCCTGTGTGCGTGGAGTTCGCATGTTCTCCACGTGCTTTGGGGGCTTCCTCCGGGTACTCCGGTTTCCTCCCTCAGTCCACATGCGTTGTCGGCTGATTGGCATTTCCAAAATTGTCTGTACTGTGTGCGATTGTGCCCTGTGATGGGTTGGCACCCTGTCCAGAGTGTCCCCCGCCTTGTGCCCTGAGTTTCCAGGGATAGGCTTCAGGCTTCTTCGCGACCCTGTGTAGGATAAGCGGTGCAGAAAATGGATGGATGGATATAACTCTGTCTGTAAGGTCAAATAAAAATAACTAGTGTTGGAAATCTTGTACACTTGTACACACACACACACACACACACACACAGCTGCCCTCACTGACAGAAGAAGAGGTCCTGTGTGTCATTTTCTAGAAATAATATTTAGATTTCAAACCATTGGGTTGAATATGATTGGACATTAGGTGTTTAAATAAATACAAAAAAAAAAATCACAAAGAGAAGGGTTAATGCAGCATGTGTTACTAAGGAGAGAACAGAACAGGAGGATTTACTCGAAAGCTGGATGTAAGTGTCAGATGTGTGATCCTACCGAGGATGAATGATCTCACTTTCCTTTTAAGTCAGGTCCGAGTATGGGGTGTGATAACCGGCGTGTAAACACACACGGCTGCCCCTCGGGCGCTATCCAGGAGAGCAGGACTCTCAGTTTCAGGGCCAGGCGGAGATGTACAGCGAGCAGACGCTGCTGTCACGTCACGCTCACCTCCTTGTATCTGCCTGCGGCTACACATGCCACCGCCACCGTCTCTGTCTCATGCCAGCCCTCTCGCACACTGCAAGACGTAGGAGCACGCGTGCACACATACACACGCTTGCTCTTGCTGTACAGGAGAGATGTGAAGGGTGCAGGCAGGAGCATCTCATCTTTCCTTAAAGTACCATAATAACCTCACAATCTCCAGAGATGTTTATATTAAGATAACTACAGCTATCAAAACAGGTGGTTTTCAATATACTGCACAACCGGTATAGCGTATTTCCTGTCGCATCCTCTTCTTTTTGTGTTTTCAGATCTACGATATGATGTATGATCCAGCTGCACTGGTATAGTCCAGTAGTGTAATGGTAATCTAGTGTGGAGGTGTCACTGGATTTGAAGAAATCTTACACACCTAAACATAAAACGCCCACAACGCGCTCTATAGATTGATGCCGTAGAAGAAACTATTTTTAGATCTTCTAAAGAAGTTTTTGATTTGACGGTTTTTATTGGTGCCACAGAGAACTCTTTAAAAAAAAAATGACAATACAAATGTTACTAGTTTGTGCAAGGAACTTTGTGATGGTAAATAAGTCTATAGTGGACTGTGGAAACATGTAGTGGACTGAAAGGTGAAACATGGACTCAGAGGTTCTCTAAGGCAGTGATTCCCAAACTTTGTGAAGCCAGGGACCCCTTTAGAAAAAATAAAAATTCACAGGACCCAATCAGTATAGATTTATTTCTCCCAACTATTCAAATATTAGGCCCATTATTTAAGCATACATGATAATCCGTCCATCCATATTCCGTACTGCTTATCCTACACAGGGTCACAGGGAGCCTGGAACTCAGGGCACAAGGCGGGGGACACCATGACACCATCACAGGGCACAATCACACACACATTCAGACACCCATTCACACACTACGGACAATTCAGCCTACAGCACGTCTTTGGACATGGAGAGGAACCCGAACATTCAAAACTCCACATACAAAGGGTTGAGGCGGGATTCGAACCCCCAACCCCTGAAGTGCCACCGTGCCCCCCGGACATTTATTACAAGTATAGAATTTTTTTTTTTTAACTTTCCACTCAAAGAATTAATTATAGATTCAACTTGACAATATTTATAGACCTACTTGTTTTCGAGTTTTGTATTACCTCCATGCAATATACGTGACGAAACAGCCAATAAATATAAAAACCATATAAAACGATATAATAATGTTGATAATGATTGATTGTGATTTCCACCACTGTAACAGAATTGC